>NC_050457.1:10908237-11172352 GCF_903995425.1 Onychomys torridus | reverse complement strand
CCTAGCCCCAAACCCACAGAGGTAAGCCTGGAGTAACTGAAAAAATCTAGAAGATAAAATGTCAGGTTAGGAGAGTGGGGAGCAATAGAGAGGATAATGGCAGGGTGCCAGTGATCTGATCAGAGATATGGGGAAGGGGGCTATTTAGGGAACAGGAGGGAGGTAAATACAGGAGAAAGTTGGGAAAAGGTACAGGAGAATAGCACAATACAAGGTATTTCATCAGGAAATCAGAAAATGGATGGATTCTTTAGGAAAAGAGGAAGTGAATATAGAAGGAGAAATGAGTTATGTCTGAAAAAGTCATAAGGAATCATAAAACAAACTACCTTCCCAAAACTATAAAACACAAAATTCTCAATATAAAGAAATATACACGATGTATATGAAATATTCTTATTTGGGCTGACAGTACTACTTTTAATTGCTCATCCAATACCAAATGGTTAGCCCTGAAAACACAGATACAAGTAATATTGTATGGACTGAGCAGGTTATATTTAAGAATATATATGTATCAACAGTACATATAAGCATGTATTGACAAATAATTTTTTAAAAGGACATGGTTTTCTAAAGTGAACAATTTGGTGTATATGGCAGGTTTTGTAGGGAGGAAGGGGAAGGAGAAGTATTGTAATTCTATTTGCCAAAAACAGAAGGTTGTAGATTTGTTGTAAATCTGTTTTAAAACTCTAAAGAAATCACTAAAATTGGAAAATATACCTAATGGGTGTATTGAAAGAAAAAAAAAAGGCAGAGAAAGCTTAAAAGAACAAAGGGAAGAAAACATAATGATAATGTAAAGGAATAACAAATATAATCACTTAAATAATAATTGGTTAAATCCACCAATTAAATAGAGAAGTCAGAATTAATTGTTCCTTTTTCTGAAAATTAATTGTTCTAAAGATTCAATTATGCATCTTTTACAAGAAAACCATTATAAATATAAAAATGCCTACCAAGTATGGAAAGATATCTTAGGAAGAAAAAGTGGAAAATCATTGAAATGGGCAGCATCAATCAATTGGATATGTCTCTCATCCACAGAATAAAATAATTATCCTCTAGCTCACATAGAATATTCTCCAATATCAGTCATAGTTTGGGTCATGAAACATTTCTGTAACACTTTTAAACTATTACAAATTATACAATCTGTGCTCTCTGTTCGCAAAAAAATTAAACTAGAAATTGAAAATAGATATTTGCTGAACTATCACAAAATATTTGTACACAAAACAATTTATTTGAATAACACACATATAAAAATAAGAATCTTAGGGGAAATGTATAATAGTTTAACCTATATTAAAATAAAAATGCAATTGATTTAATATCAATATTTTAAGTTTAAAATACATTAAACTAATGCAAGAAAAGTGGATTATATTCAAAATAAAGTTGAGAGGAAATAAAATGGCAAAGGAAACAAATGAAATTAAAAATCAAAGTGAACAGTCGATAGAGAAAAACAATGAATTCTATTATAGCCAAAAGTTGGTAAGCCTCCAGCTGTGCTAATGAGAAACACAAGTTGAGAGAGAGAGACAGAGAGATGAATTGCTAATATCAGGTGAAAAAAATAGATTCCCCTTAAAAACTACAAGGGCATTAAAATATAGCAAAAAGTATTATGGATAACTTTATGATCATAAACTAGATGATGTAGAAACAGAGGCACGCAGAAACACACATACACACCAATCAATAAAACCACATCAGCAAACAAACCTTGGAAGAGGAGCACATCTCATAAACACAAATGACACAGACTTCACAACAAAATGTTGTAGTAAATCAAACACAATGATGTGACTATATTGATTAAATATTCTAATATTCAATGACTCAAATATGACATGCATTACATCTGTAAAAAGAATAAGTGACTCATCTAACAGTATAGAAAAATAGTTAATCAGTTCAATATTCATTAATTGCTTTAAAAGATCCCCAATGAAAACCACAAACAGAAAACAACTATGTCAACTTAATAAGAAGGTCAACAAAAACCCTACAGTAAATATCACACACAATTATGAGAATCCTGAAATTCTCAGTCTGAGATAAGAGACAAAGCAAAATAATTCCTCTCATCTCTAATTTCAACACTGTATTAAACAACATAGTTATGGCAATGTGACAAGAAAATGAATCATACACATTGAGATAAACATAAAACTTCCATTCCAACTTATGATGTGACTATGTTGCAGTGATTCAGAAATTAATGGTAAGAAACCTCTTTAAACTAATAAGCAATTTTATTCAAATAGCAAGTAAAAGTATAATTTATTTATGCATTTATCATAGCAATCAGGAGAAAAAGGCAGGAGATTCTTGTGAGTACTAGGATAGCCTGTTTTACATAGTGAGTTTTAGGCCACCTAGGGTGACATAATGAGACTTTGTCTCAAAAATATGAGACAAAACAATAGAAGTATAATATAAAATCTAATCATTTTTCTGTGTTCTGCTTATGTGCAAGTAGAATATAAAATTAAAAACACTTGGATTTATATTTTTACCACATAATAAAGTCTTGGTATATAAATAGAAAAGTAAGAAACACATAGAAATACCAAGTAAGATGATTATAGAGCAGAATCTTTTTTTTCTCTGTGAATTTCTTTGAAGGGATGTCTGTAGCTTGATATTGTGTCTCTGCAGTTACTGAATTCCTGGTTGTGGGATACCATATGAGCTAATGATGCATCATAACCTGACCCAGTATAGTAAAGAATTGGAGTATACCCAGAGTAAACAACTAACCCCTCTGTTGGGTGTTTTCTTCTCTTGCCCACTATTAATGTAACACTGAAAATTTCAGAGAAATTTTCTATCAATCAATTAATGTAAAAAAAAAACAACAACAACAACAAACTTTTAGATGGCTGTTTGTTCTTAATAGTATCCACATACTAACAGTTGGAAGTATGTATTAGCTTCCACTACATACATGTGCTCAGAAATAACTTTGAAAGTCAACAAGTATAAAGGGAAGAATTTGGAATCCTGTAACTTTTCATGAGCTTTTGCCCTTATGTGGAATAAGATATTTACTCAGAAATGGATTGGTACTTACTTATAACCCCGGAAAAAATAAGTTTTTGGCTTGTCAGAACTTAAAAAGGATGCAGTTTAAGGACTGCTTCCAGGTAATCTGTTGAACTATTTGTATGTGCCCTTCAGAAAGGAGATAAGAGTGAGTTACTTGTACCTCATGTAAATGCCTGTAAGAGTGAAATTCAAGAGAAGCTAAAATTCAATAATCAGGTAGAAGAGATAATTTTCTTGTGGGTCTTAGTCTAATTCCCTAGCCATCCTGCTGCTTGCTAGATAGACTTATTTAAATCTCTCCATGGTAGCAGGAATGAAGACCTAAAATTGGCTCAGTAACATGCATTTCCATTATTTAAAGCAGAATGGACTACCTACTGCCACTGTAAGCAAAAGCAGAATCCAGTATCAAGACAAGTCCCAATGGGAGACTATTTCAGAGACCCTTTCATCATGTAGAGAGTATGATTTTTACTAAGGGAATAGATTTGCAATTCACATAACTTTTTCCTTCTCTGTTAAAAACATTCTGTAAACTATAATTCAGAAGCTTTATGAATTTCTTTTTCATTTTCCAGCTTCCTACAAAATATCAACTATGACCACAGAATATATTACTAGGAAACTGTCTTAGTCTGTTTGTGCTATATAACACCATATCACAAGCTGAGTGATTCATAAACAGATTAAATTTACTTTTTTTTTTTTTTTTTGGTACAGAGGCTGAAAATTACAGGCTGCTCTCAGGTTCAGCTACTGTTTAAGTTTACATCTTCGCTTTCTGGAAGGGCTCCTTGTTGCTGTCTCCTGAAGGGGGGGCTGTACACTGTAGACTATGACAGGGAAAGCTGATGATATTGAGAGGAGAAAAGATGAATTTGAAGACTTTCTTGAAAGAAGACTAATCCTTCATGGCCTAATCTAAGATTCCTCTTTTTAACTCTATCACTTTGGTTGTTACATTTTAATATGAATTTTGGACATAAAACTTCAAAAATAAGAATATGGTAGATTGCTTTGCTGAGAGGCCCACCATAGCACCCTCTAAGAATAAGTAGCCTATAGTTCTGAAGCGCTATACTAGGAGGTATCGTACATAGAATAAGCCAGGTGCCAGTATATGTTCTTTGTTAGTTTGCTTGTTTATACATATTGCATTATTGTCAACTAATAGAAATCTTGGAGTTAGAATATTCTATTTTAAGTAATAACTTATCAAGCAGTATTTATAATTTAGCTGATTATTTAGTTAAAAGAAATCTATTCTATGTATGAACATATATTTGTTTTCAGGAAAACATTTGATATATCTGCACATGAAATATTTCTGTACTTCTTTAAGGATAAGCTACTTAGTATATCTGCCTTGTATTCAATACATATATATATACTTCTAACTTTTTAAGGTTCAACAAAATGCTTACCAGATGTGTTTATAAACAGGTGTGCTGTGATAGAACTGTTCTTTTTACTTTATAAAAACTTCCAGTTACCAGAAGTATAAATGACTAGAACTTTGAATGTATAGTGGGAAAATAACAATTTAAATATCAAATGTCAGCCTCAGGATTGTATCTAGGATTGGTTTAGAACCAAATTACAACAATGCAAATTGACACAAAGATACATTTTCATATTGCGTCAGCAAAAACAAATGAGCAAACAAACCTAACACCTGAATGAATGCTGCCCAAAAGAACTCAGGGCTGTAAAAGCATGTCATTGTATTTCTGAGCATAGGATGTTAATTGTGTTAGAGAAAAAACAAAACAAAAACATTCATTGTTGGCCAGAATTTAGGAGAAGGAGGAGTTTTCAGGAAATAGGTAAAGTAATGTACTTGTCAGCATGTTTAATTTGTCATAAGAAATAACAAGTGAAACTTGAAAATATTGGTTTTTTGCTTCAGAAAGAAGAGTTGAAAAGTCTCTTTTGGGGGGTTATGTCCTCTTGGATACCATTAAGAAATAGAAAGAACTGTAATTTCCCAAACAGAGAATATGAGGTAAATGAAAAACTGGCCATGAGACTACCATTTCAAGAACAGATTGTGTGGAAAGACTCAATAAAACTGACAATATAGTTGCAGTAGAATAAAAAGAAAACGAATATTTCCAGCAGGAAAATCTTGATTTATTTGGTGCTGGTGGTGGTTGTAATTTTAGAAGGCTATTAATAGAATAACAAGGAAAGTGATCATCTCTATTTCATCATTTGTTGTTATATACATCAAAGAGTGGTAAATAAAATACCACATTCAGAGAGTATCTTACCTCTACTCTATTCAGTGCCTTCTATGTTAGTAATTCAGACTTAGAAAATTAATAATTTAAATATATGAAGACAATTCTAGGCTCAAACCATTTTAATTGAATTTTGCTCAACCAAAATTTCAATTAGAGAATGAATTAAATTGTGTTGATTAGAAGCTTTTACAGAAAGAATTATTAGCATATAAAACATTTGATAGTGTTCAATGTAATTTCTTTCTCTCTGTGTTCAAATATATTTTCTTTTCTATTATTTTCTATCCCATATCAACATTAAATATTGCTGAAGAAAAAGCATATAGCTTTCTTTCAAGGAAGAGTAAGAAGTTACACATTAAAGCATGGCAAACTTTTGGAGTCTGGACCATCATCAAGCTCTTCCATAGTAACAGCCTCTAACTATTAGAGTCTAACTTCTTGATGAGAATACTGTCATTTATTTCAGAAGACCTTGCAACCAGCTAAAAATAGATGGGTGTGTGCAAGCATTTTCCACGGAAGTTTTCCCATACTTCTATTGTTGTATAGACATGAATTCTAATGCCAGGACACACAAATCAGCGTTGGTCTACAGTGCAACATTCAATATTCAGACTTAATTGGATAATGAAGGCTCTAATATGTTCAATGTATTAATAATTGACAGATTAACAGTCAGGTGTATTATTATGCAGCACTGTGGCAACTATGACGCCTAATTGGAAGACTTAATCATTATAGAAGGAACTTCTCTGTCATTTCCTACTTTTTGTTCCTAGGAGGTAAGCAGCATTCCTATGATTTCCTGCTTCATCATAGGCCCAGGAACAATGCTACATGACCATGGGAAACAATCTGAAACTAAGAGCTGAATGAAAAAGAAATAAAAAAAGAATAAAACAAATGAAAGTTCCTAAAGCGTTGAGGTTTTGAATTATAGAAATAAGGGAGAAAACCGCATGAAGCAAGAGCATCTGGGAGAGTCCAGAGTCAACATGGCCACAAACTGAACTGAGCTAAGTGGGAAGAGGGAGGAGTAGGGAGGTAAGAGGGAGAGAGGGGAATCAAGAGTACAGGCCAGCTTAGCCAAAATGGCTAGGTTATGTAGATAAGAACAGCTAGGGAAGAAGGGCAGCCCAGTCCTGTACCTGGATGGGGGAATGGGATGACAGCAAGGAGGACCCAGAAACAGTTAAGGATTAGACTCAAGGTTGCTGGAAGAGCCTGGAGGCAAGACTCTGTTTTGACATGTTAATAGCTCTTTGTCCTGGGTTTGAGACCCATTGTGAACCAAAGTAAGTTGTTTTTTTTTTTTTTTTTTTAACTTGTGTTAGAGGTACTTTACTAGAGCAGTGGGAGCCCTATTCCAATTCACCCTTTTTTCTAGCATATACTGATTTTGTATAAATAACATTCTATTAGTTAGCTGCCAATAATTAAGTGAAAAGCAAAAAAAAAAAAAAGATGGTTTTATTCAAACTGTTAAGATTATATGCTTTGAATTTAAAAGAAGCAACACCATTGCAACAGTTCTCCAAATTTGTATAGAAATGTTTTGTTCTAAACATAATTTTGTCAGCAGCTTGTTTTCCTAAAAGAAAGAAAGAAAAAAAGAAGTCATAAGTGCTTTTGTTTACTCTAAGAAGGTAGGAAAATGTATGTATATGCAGTTATTTTTTTCTGTAATCAAATGCAAAGAAATTATAGATGCATATAGCATTTATTGATTCTGATAAAGTGAAAGACCCCCAGTGGAGATCTTCCCTCAGGAGAGACCCCAAACCCAAGGAACACACCGAGACCACGGATCAGATGCAAACAGCAAGAGGGTTTATTCAAATGCGCAGGTACCTGGGGCGACACAGTCTCCGGGAAGACTTGTGCACCTTCCTAGGGGAAGGGGGACTTCTTATAGAGTCCTAGGGGCAGAAGCACGGTTACAGAAACGAGAAGCGTAGTTACAGGGTCCCCATTGGTTAATTCAAATAAGGCCAGGGTGAACTTGGGGACTATCTTTAATGTTCAGAAATGTGCAGCTGTTTGTTCTCCAAGGCCAGGTAGCCAATTATAGATATCTTGTTCTGACTCAAGGTTTTTTCCTCCCAAGACCGGGTGTTTGATATCTCCTGCTTTGACTCAAGGTTACTTTTGCAATTATCTCTCTCAAGGCCGTTTCTTAGGCTAAGTTACTGAGACGGGAGGGCATTTCATTCCCCCATTTTCTTTTGTTTTAAATGGAATCTTTCATTTTAGGATGGAGAATAAGGGGTCAGCTCCATCTCTGGTTGTCGGAGCCTCTGATATTGCTGGGTTAGGACCAAAGCCTGGACAACAGAAATCCTATCCTTGACAAATTGTACCAATCTGTTGAAGATACATGGCCCAAATAATAAAATGAGCAGGAGGATGATTAGGGGGCCCATAATGGTGGAGACAAGGGTGGTAAACCAGGGTGACCTTTGGAACCATCCTTCAAACCATCCCTATTGTGACTCGAATAGTTGTTGTCTCTGTTTTAATCTTTCTCTCAATTTAGCCATGTTATCCCTGACTACTCCAGTATGATCTGCATAGAAGCAACATTCTTCTTTAATGGCCGCACATAGGCCACCTTCTTGTAGGAAGAGGATGTCTAACCCCCTCCTGTTTTGTAAAACAACCTCAGATAGTGATGTAAGGGATTTTTCCAGGGCACTTATGGATTCCTCTAGGGCCTGGATGTCAGTGTGCATAGCCATCTGTAATTGTTTGAATTGTGCAGTTTCCATGAGCGCTGCAGTGCCAGTTCCTATGCCTGCGGCCATACCCCTGACAGTTAATTCCCCCAGCAGTAAAACCATGGTCATAGTCATCGGTTCTCGAGGGAACCTGTGTCGTTCCTCATAATAGGTAAATACATATTCGGGGTTATGATAAACAATTTTGGGCCATAATTCTATCAGTATACAATAATCAGAGGTCAGATTAAGTACTGCCATTGAAATACATGGAGTCAACCCAGTGCTGCAGGCCCAATAGGTTCCAGTGGGGGCTACCAGGTAGTAGGAGCCCCCGATCATCTGTTGGGTGGTATTGCATAGGAACTGGTGAGACCTGGGCATCTTTCCTATGCATAATCCTTGTCCTGTAACTTCGGATAGGGTCAACCCATGTTGAGGGGTGCGGGTGCATTCTGTGGATGGGGTAGTATGGTTAGTGAACTTCCCCGTAACAGCAACCCCTTCGTAATAAGGGGGACTTGAAATTAGGCAAAGCCAGCAGCTTCTGGTTTTGTTTGGGGCAGTGAGGTTGAGGGTTAGATATGCTCCTTGGATTAATTATAGGAGCCTATCCCCAGTGCCCAGTCTTACAAGGGAAGCAGTGGTGACCAGGCTAACTGTAGGAGACATTGTAGTAGACAGGTGGGGGAGCTGGGCTGGAGCCCTCTCAGGTTGTGAGGGTGACTTCTGTTCTGGGAGAACAGGGTTGGGGCCCACATGAACGTTAACTGATTCTATTTTTTGTTTTATTTGGAAGGTAAATCCCTTGTCTGCTCCTGTCATATAGAACCTAACTCCCCAAGATCACCCATCAGTCCATGAAGAGAACTTTGTGCCCTTCGGGGTGAAGGAAATGTTTAGTGAATCTTCTCCCTTCCGACTTCGTCCCACCCTGATGAGATCCCAACTGGAACTAGGCTCCCAGTATGCATCCCCAGTCGTTTCGCATCCCCATTTTGCACAATATAGAGATTCTAGTCCCCCATATTTGTAAGCCGTATTCCAATCCCTTCTGTCCCTAGGGCATACATATAGCTGGGTCTGCTACAGCTTTCTATAGGCTGACTGTGTTCGGCAGCCAGGCGAGTCGGCTATATAGTGCCCTTGGGTTCTATCCCCAGTCTGTATGGCCCGCTTCTTCTGGAACATAACATTGTTGTGGTCTGAATCTAGGACAGGGGGCCTGTAGTTAGAGTTTTCCTGCCTGGCCCAGTCAGGACAAATCTCTCTTACCCACCAGTCCCACAGTCGCTCAGACCCAACCAAGAAAGCACACAGAAACTTACATTGTTTAGAAACTGTATGGCCGTGGCAGGCTGCTTGTTATCTGCTTCTTCTATCTTAAATTAACTCATGGCTTGTGGCTTACCACAAGTGTCTTTACATGTTGCTTTTCATGGCGGCGGCTGGCAGTGTCTCTCCCCAGCCTTCTACTTCCCAGAATTCTCTACTCTCTTGTCCCGCCTATAATTCCTTGCCTGGCCACTGGCCAATCAGAACTTTATTTACAGAGAGCAATATCCACAGCACTTCCCCTTTTCTTTTTTTTTTTTTTTTAAGGAAGGTTTTAACTTTTACATAGTACAATTACATATAACAAAACAATAATCAAGCAAGAATTATAGTTACAATATTAAAGAAGATATCCTATCTATCTTATATAAAGTTTTATATCTAACTTATCTTGTATCATAACTGAGGAAATTATAACTATCTAGTCTTCAACCACATCAAAGACCTCAGAAGGATATAATATTACCTGAGAATCGGGAGAAGGATGCAAGCAACTTTCGGGAGTCTTGCAGGGTAGACAGAGACAGCTGGCAGCCTGGACAGTCAGCTAATGGTCCTTTGTAAAGTTGGGGCATTTGTCTTCAGCCCACAGGGCTAGAGTCTCTTGGTCACTTCTCTCAGTGTCCTGTAGAATGTCTGGCATTTTTCTCTGCAAAGCAGGAACCTGAAGGACCATTTTGTAGAGCAAAGTTTTGTGGTCACCTTTCTATGGGTCCTGCATGTCCAGTCGATCAAGCAGTCCAGGCAAGAACAATTTCTTGCCAAATGGCTATTTTTGCCAAGGTGAAGATAAACTCCATATGAAGTGTCTTCAATGCCCATCCTCCTCTCTGAAGTAAATCAGTGCTGCCAGGAGCAGACATGTCTCACTGTCCAGAAAGTCTAAATTTTAAAAGTATTTTAAATGCCATATTCTGAAGGTCTTTGAAGTATTTGAAGATTACCTATCTATCTGAAATATCTCTATGTATACCTAGAAGACTTAACTAACATGGCTATGAGTATGATTTTCACAGATGATTAATTATTAATCTATTTTTCATTATCCATTACAATTTTAAATGAGCTATATAAACACAATACCTTAAACACGAGTAGAAATATATACATAGTATAACAAAATTAACTTTAAATTTGTATCAATAGACTAAAATCTATACCAATGTAAAACATTTTAAACAAGTTGTTGCTCTTTAGAAGTAAGTTCCTTCCTTAATCTACTCTTTCATCCTATTATATCTATATCATATCCCCTTTTCTTCTTTAGAAAGAGATTGCATTTATAATCAACCTGCTTTAAAGAAAATTATTGTTTTTTCTCTGTCCCACACCAGAGGGCTCTTCTGATTTGGGACACAAGAATCTCTTAACCTTTTCTTTTAGCAATATGTCTGGGTTTAGAGAAGGAGTGAGCCAATTCCATCTCCAAAGCCAGCTTGATAATTTTGGGAAAGTGGGCGTAGTTTTTCTTACTACTTCCTGCTGGAGGGGGGCGCTGCATCTTATGGGGACACAAAGAAAATTTTAGGATTATGGAGTAGTCCATTAGGGTGAACCTCTGAGCCAGTTGCCTTGAAACCATTCTGGATGTCAGATCATCTGGGCCATGGCGTCATAGGAGACCTTTCAGGTGGTCTTGGCTGATCAAACCTGATGTATCTTAATCTGGAACAAATCCACAGCCTCTGGCTTTCTATGGAAACAAAGCAGAGACTCCTTTCCAAAGCAACATATCCTTATATCCAAATTTCGAAGTCAAGGTACCTTTAAAATTTACATTTTTGTTTAACTCAACAGCTTTTATGATCAAATCTTTTTCTGTGGTTAAAAATCCCAAAGACAAGACAAACCAGATTCTCTGTGTAATGTCCATCTTTGTAAGACTGAAATGCCACTGTGGCTGCTGGCTCCACCCACCTCAGCTTCCCAACATGGTGGTGGTACAGTTTACCGCCAGCTCTGGGTCTGGAGCCATGTGTACCATCAACTAACAGAAGCAGTTCTATCAAAGCAGTGCATAGCCCAGAAACTTTTTTTTTCTTTTTTTTTTTTAAACTAGCAAAGACTAAATCTACCACACAGCACAGTAAAGTGCCGCTTGTAGACTCCTCATTCCCGCCAAACTGCAGGTCAGACTCACACGCCAGGAACCCGCCATAGTAGCTCAAACCGGCAGGCTGCTGCTAACTTGAGAGAGAGACAACTAGGAAGTTATTTTTAGCTCTGTTTTAGAATCTTTTTTCTCAGGTTTTAGGTGGAAATTCTTGCCAACACGTTGGACGCCATTTGTAGTTAGAGTTTTCCTGCCTGGCCCAGTCAGGACAAATCTCTCTTACCCACCAGTCCCACAGTCGCTCAGACCCAACCAAGAAAGCACACAGAAACTTACATTGTTTAGAAACTGTATGGCCGTGGCAGGCTGCTTGTTATCTGCTTCTTCTATCTTAAATTAACTCATGGCTTGTGGCTTACCAGTGTTGCTTACATGTTGCTTTTCATGGCGGCAGCTGGCAATGTCTTTCCCCAGCCTTCTACTTCCCAGAATTCTCTACTCTCTTGTCCCACCTATACTTCCTTGCCTGGCCACTGGCCAATCAGAACTTTATTTACAGAGAGCGATATCCACAAAGAGTAGAAAGGAGAAAGGAGAGGCAGGGGAGACACCATCCCGCCGTCCAGGGAGCAACATGTAAGGCACACAGTACAGCCATGGAACATGTGGTGACATACAGATTAATAAAAATGGCTGAATTTAGTTTAGAAGACATATAGCAAGAAATTTGAGCCCTAGGCCATAGCCATGCAATTTGTAATTGATACAAGCCTCGTGTGTTTTACTTGGGTCTGAGTGATGCAGGACCAGAAGGGATGCAAAAAACTTCTGACTACATGCACAAAATAAAATTTCAGAATCAATGTGCAAAAACTAGATCTTACATATAAGGTTTTAGGATGTTTATGAAACAGAATTAAGTGTATCATTGTAATGATTAGCAATATTTTTTTCTGTTCTGAAAAGTCAACAGATAGTACATTTTCAACTGGCTGAGATAAAGAGGACTTGTTCACTGCCATAAGTGGTGTACTCCTTCTATTCTCCATTATATTTTTGCTACTAAATCAGAACAACTGATTTCATCTAAAGTCCATATTATACAGGAAGTTGATGTTCATATCTTAGCTCTGTTTCCCTTAGCAAGGTTGTGGCCATTCATTCTATTAGTTATAAATTATTTTAAAATGCCTCACACGGGGAAAATCCTGAAATATTTTAGAATAACTATGGCCACAGGTTTTCGAGTGAGAAGCAGTATGAAAGCACTGTAAAGCTGTCTCTCAGATCACATAGAATGGTTTGCATGACAGAACTACAGTAAGTGTGACAATTTCTGCTGTGCTCCTTAGAACTGCTAAGAGGCATGTCATCAATCTTTCAGTTCTGCCAAACACAGAATTTCCCTGTGGCTATCTCTTAAAAAAAAAATGCCAAAGCCAGGACGTTATATTACACAGAAAAAAAAAATACGAACATTGGAATAATGAATAGTTGATTCAATAGTTTCTTGGTTCCTTGAGTAAAACATGGGCACCACTTTAATTAGGTGAATTACTCATTCGATGACCTATACTCCTCAATTCCTGTGAAAAGATGTCTGGTAAGAGGGAGGCAGCCAGTCTCCACACATCCTTTGAAGCCTTTTCACATACTTTCACGATGATTGAAAAGAAATTAAAAGAACTACAATATGAAGCTATGTTTACGAACTATTATAAGTAAGTAAAAAAAAAAAAAGATTTGAAAAACCAAACACAAACTGTGTAAGTAAATGAAATTAAATTGAATTGATGAGTGCAGGGACATAATTCTTGGAACCACTGAGCAAAAGTCCCTTGTGTCCTGGAAGGGTGACAGTTCATTTCCAGCTGTAGCACACATTGAAATATTTTTGGTCCATTTAAAGGAAAGTTTCTTCAGTGAAACAATTTCATTAAAATAATCATTTATCATGCTACTACTGCAATGTGCCATGCATAATTTGAGATCAATGGTCTCTTGATTTGCTTCTAGATACACCTGGATGGAAACATTTATTAGACATTTCCATCTTGTAAAATAAAAATGTTAATTGCCTTCCCTGGAATCTATACCATATCATAGCCAGCAACATTTTTTTTCTTTCCAATATTTCCTCCTCCAGTAAAACATTTTCTCATAGACAAATATGCTTTTCTCCAATATGTGCTTCAGTGAAGACCTAACTATGTGTGTGTGTGTGTATGTGTGGTGTGGTGTGTGTGTTGTGTGTGTTGTTTACACATGCATTTGCATGCATTTGGATGGGCATGTACATGATGTAGCCACATTCATACAGACTTAAAGGATTCTTAAGTCTTACTAACCTGCAGAACTGTGAGTCACAGTAAAACACTTATAAACAAATTACACCATCTCAAAAGTTCTCTGATAACAAAAGAAAATTAAGACACTAAGCTACAATGAAAACATCTAAGGGAACTAAAGAAGTAATATTGATAAATAAATCAAAACAAATAAAATTCTAGGATAGCCAGCAGGAAAATGCATATGTAATCTGACCAGTAGCAGACAATTTATTTGCATTTGTGTCTCCTGACAAAGGAAGATTCGTCTGGTTTTTTGTTTTGTTTTTCCTTTGTTGTTGATGTTTTTTTAGTGTTTGTTTTGTTTTGCTCAATGATATGAGCCCCTGATAGGCATACAACAGAAGAGGCCCCGATTCCAAGAACTACCTGTGCAACTCAAACAGGACTCCATGAGGAAAGAAGAGGAAAACAGTCAGCCAAAAAGAGAAAGATCCCAGTGTTGACTGGGAGAGATGAATGTGTATTACAGGGAGAATAGAGAGGGTGAACATGGTTAATGTACACTGTATGAAATTCTAAAATTAAAAAAAATGTTTAAAATTCCAAAAGCTCAACTTCTAGAGAGAGGAGAGAAACCTGTAGACGTGAAGTACACCTCAGTTCAGTGGTGAATAATTAAGAGACAGCATTTAACTGTCATTATATCAAGGAGCTATATAAAATAATCTAGCATTACCACATATGGCATAGTTATCTCCTATATAAGTGAGGTTTCCATAAGTCCAATATGATTTCAGGAATTTTTTTTTCATATTTTTTTCTATATCCAGAACACAAATACCTATATTGTTAGTTCATAAATCATTGGAAAGCTTCTCTCTCTCTCTCTCTCTCTCTCTCTCTCTCTCTCTCTCTCTCTCTCTGAATGATTCTATCTAAGACAGCAACACTTTCCAAGTTGTTATGACATACATATTAACTAACACATTAAAGTGGACATTTATGGGACTATGATATTATTTCTTATGTATAAAGAGAGTGATTCATGAATCACCATTAGCTTATATTTTTTCAAAACTACTGGGTCCAAAGCCAGGCAGAGGTGGAGCATGCCTTTAATCCTAGCACTTGGGAGGCAGAGGAAGAGGCAGGTGGATATCTGTGAGTTCATGGTCAGCCTGTCTACAAAGCGAGATCCAGGACAGGCACCAAAAATGACACAGAGAAACCTTTGTCTCAAAAAACAAAAACAAAACCAAACAACAGCAACAACAAAACTACTAGAATCCTGAGACTCTTCTAAGTAATAGAAGGAGCAAAACTGTAATATATTTCTATTTACATTATTGAGTAAGAAAATAAAGAATTATATAGAAGTGACTTGTAGCTCATTTGAAGATTATACACGGATGTTAAGAATTACTGGAGTAGTGATTAGAAGGAGACTTGTACTTCAATAGAGTATTGGAATTCAGGGAACGTCGTGTTTGAGATGTTATCAGTATATACAGAAACTTAAGGAGATGATGCCAGGCCTTCAAGAGTGAAGAAGAAAGAAGATGATCTAAAATAGCCGAACATAATTGTCAAAAGCCATTTTGACAGCACTGTGATAAGTCTATTGTAGTGTCTTAATAGAAGGCAGATGACTGGAGAAAGATCTGAGATGAGACATTAATTTACTGACATTAGCAGCAAATGGTCAGTGATAAAATGAAAGACAGGAAGGTGTGTATTTTATTCCTCCTTGTGATTCTTCCCTGCTTGGATCTTTTTGCAACAAAATAACATTATCATTAAAGACCATGATAAGGCAGAGAAATATCATATACATTAAATGAAGAGCCTGTACCTTATTCAGATTATGTGTGTAGATATGTATGGTGATATTTTATTTGTGCTGAAATGTGATTTATTTGTTTTAATAAATAAATTTGACTGGGATCAGAGCTAAAACAAGCCATTTAGCAGAAGTCTGGAGGTGGTGGCACACGCCCTTAATCTTATCACATGGCAGCAGAGTCTCTGTGTGTTCAAGAACACAGCTAAATGGTGACAGGACCTTTAATCCCAGTACCAACCATAAAGACCTGGAGATCTGTATAGACAGGCAGTGATGAAGAAATCATGTGATTGATTTAAAGCCAATGGGAAGGCAGAACAAAAAGGCAATAAAAAGAGGGGTCACACAGGAGTCTCTCTCTCTCTCTCTCTCTCTCTCTTCTCTCTCCTCCTTCTCCTCCTCCAGGGGAAGGATGGCAGCGACTGGTAAGCTAAAGGCTTTCCTAGTGTTCTTATCTGGGGCTTTTAACTCTGCATTTGGCTCTGTGTTTCCTATTTAATAAGACCATTTAGAATTTCATCTGCAGATATATGTGCTTATGTTTAGGGTGGTATAATATATGTCACAAATAAGTATTGAAGTCCATGAAAAATTTAAATGCTAAATGAATATTTGTTTAGTTCACTGTAATATATTTAATTATTTTTGGTAAGATAGAAAATTAAATGGGAATGTAAGAGTATTATTTGGCGAGTTATGCTGTATAAGGAGAATCGAGGAAAGAGGTATTTGGGAGCTACGTAACATCTAGCAGTGAGAGAGAAAAAGAAGAGTGTATGTGCAGTGAGGACAGAGTGAGACAGGGTATGCTTAATTCCCCTCAATCTGCAACTTGCAGACACATGGCTAGGAACTTAGTATTCTTCCAAATCCCCATGCCCGGGGCAGAGTAATGTGACAGAAAGCAGTCACTCTGAGGGTATAGTGAGAGGTTGCCTAGGAATCATGGCGTTAAATAGTAATTATCTGGCTAATTTAGTAAGGACCTGGAATTGATTCCAGGTTCAACACTGATAGGATTTTGTTAAATAGGAGAGTATATTGTCCCAAATTAATGAATATGTTGTGTATGCACGGAGATTCTGGATCAGTGGATTTATAGGAGCATTAGTAAAACTCATCTTCCTAAATATCATGCATTAAAATACATCACTAGTAGTTAAACCAACACCAATTCAAAGTTTAGTTCTTTACCAACTCAGAGTTTCTTTCTTTGATCATCTCATAGATCACTATATTTAATCCAGGCGGCTTATGTCCCTGTAATAGTTTATATTTATATTCATAACACACACAATATAATACAATAATAAATTCATATAAATCCTTTTTAAAAATTTAACTTCAGTTTTCGACAACTTCATATAAAAGCATATAATCCATTCTGCGTCATCAACACTCGAACCCGTCTTACCCCTGCCCCTTACGAAAAACCTCCCTCCTCCCACGATTACGTATTTTGTTTTTTGGTTTTGTCACTCACTGAGTTTAACCAGGGCCAAACCTGAGTAGCATCAGTGTTGAAGCCATTCACTGAGCATGGCTGGACTGATGAGTGACTGTTAATCTCTAAAGAGATCAACGAAGATCACCAGACAAACCGACACAGCATATGTCAATCTGCCCATAGCTACCCCACAGAGACCAAATGTCTCAACGATACACCTTCTCCACAGATATATCTGCTAATTGTTGTATCAGGGCCATGTTCTTTAGTGACTTTGGTATTATTATTATAATAATTTTTTATAATAAAGATTCATCACTAAGTCCACATAAATAGTAAAGGTTCTACAAAAGATGTCATATAAAATTGAAGCATGCTCCAAATTCCAATATGAAGATATACAATACAAGATAATTTTCTTGACTTTCAAAATAAAAGACAAGTCCTGGCGGCACCCTGGCAATACAGAAGCTGTTCTTTTAAAAACAGCCAAAGGGGCCACGCAATCTATCCTATCAGAAAGAGGAACTGGCATTACATGTCATATGGAGGTCTTAGGTTTCCTATATAGGATGGCAAAAAGAAAGAAACTCGGCTGGAATATACCATATGCAGGGTCAGTTCTCCCACAATCTGGAGGGGGTGGAGAAGTGAGCACGGGATGGGTAAGTAGAAAGGTTTTGGATTGTTGGTCCTTGATTCCAGAAAAACTTGCAGGTGTTATCTAGGTGAAGGTCCAATATCTCCTTCTTAAAGAAGTGCTCCCTCATGTGATCCACCCTGAGCTTTTGAAGGAATACAATTAATACCTTCAAAAATACACTTGACTGAAAGCCAGAACCTCAACCCTTTCTCAACACAGCTTCTCTATTTCCTGGTGCTCATCTCAAAAACCCAGAAAGTGTGGGCTGTGGAGGCGGGGCTCTCTAAACATGGCCCAAGAACCTTCCTGTGATTTTACGTGACACTACTACGTACCTCCCTGTGCGTAATAAATCAGTTTTTATACCAACTCCATGCAAGTTTAGTTAGTACTAGTTTATGTAAAATAACATTTGGTGCAAGTAATCATCCAATTTACTTAATAAAAAAAAGCGTATTGTATAGGTGCTAATGGTACGATAACGATTTGTAAAAAATTCTCCGAATACAGTAGAACCTGGGAATAGGTGGTGACAGTATTACCAGCAACATTTGTGCTTCCCATAATACACCATAGTAACACCAATCACTTCCAAGATGTACAAAACCTGAGAATACCTACAAAGCTTTACATTCGAGGTAGTTGTCGATGTTAGGTTTACCAGCTGTTTGTTCTTGATAGGTCTTGCCCTACCTAATGTAGGTTTCTAGTGAATGCTTCTTTCTTCAGGAAGTAGTAGTGAATACAAAAGCCTAAACTTTTGAGAGGGTGTTCGACATTGGTATGACAAGTCCAGTAAGGTAATTTCAGATAATATAATTAGCGAAATGCCAGAAGGCATGACCGAGTGCTATGAGAATTATTACTCTCTCTCTCACATGACTGCCCATTGCTCAAGATCCTGGGCTCTTGGAATTATCTTCATCACATTGCTTTTCGTCCGTTATCTGATGTATGTTTTAACATGTCTCTCCTAGGACTGAAATTACCCTACAAGCTCCTATGTTCTTTCATTCAAAATGAGTTCTCCCTAACCCTCTTTCCTCATCCAGCCAGAATGCTCTTACATAGTGCGCATCATTTAAAGCTTACGTCCCTCTACGTCTTATCCCAGAGGAGAAGCAGATGGTAAGAAGATGAGTTTAAGAGTGTGTCTTTCTTAAAAAAAATGAAACCATACAGTCCATTAAAGATTGATGTACAAACATGTCAAATTAATTAATGCATGTAGGGAAGAAGAATGAACTTTGTAAATATGTACCCTTTCTGTTGGCTTTTCTCATATTTCTGTAATGAACAAAGAATATATAAAGATCCTCATCTGTTCAAGGCCATCATCTGTGCGACCCAGGAGAAAATGTTATAAATTGATCTGCTTATAGGTTTAAGGAATTCATGTCCACTACAGCTGACTGACATTTTAGGCGTGGCTCTGTTAGTTGAGACAGTCTAACAATGCTCATAGAACCCACTGAATCTAAATAGTGAACTATGGACAGCATAAGAAAAAAGTATGTTAAGAAGTGGATCTGGAACCAGGGAGAGATGCCTGGATTGCTGCCCTTCTAGAGGACACCACTTACAATATCTTAGGCTCCTTCCGTGTCCATTCCAAAGTAGGCTTTCCACACCCTACAGGCTTTGCTATCTTCTTATCCGGAGTAGTTCATCCAGGGGACTGGCAATCGAGTACTTTAAACAGTGGCCATAGGAATATTTAAGGGCTGAAACTCCGGCAAGTCTCTACTTCGTCAACTATATATCTGTGGTTACACGTGCTCCCACTTCCTCAATAGATAAGCTTTCCCTACTATATCCTGTACTGAATAATTCTTTGAATTGCTATCCCCTGTTCCGCCAGCTCCTGTGGCCCTCAGACACACAGACCCGACTTTAACATTAACAAACTCTATTGGCCTAATACTCTGCCACTTAACCTGGCTAGTCATGGTGCTTATAATCTTAAATTAACCCCATTTCTACTTAATATCATAATACTGCTTGCACATGGCTCTTCTGGTGAAATGCCTTCCGCTTACAATCATAATTTTCCATAGAGGAGAAAATGACGCTTGTGAAGAGACATTCTCTCCACATGTAGTCCGCAATCTAAGTGATTTAGAATCTCATAATTTGTGGGCCTGCTGGGTTTGAAAAGACAATGTATGTGCCCCAAATTGAGCTAGCCCTAGAAGCAGGAAATAGCTGTCACAGCAGGTAATAAGATTGATAAAATTAGGCAGAGGGAGGCAAAGGGAGGATTCAGGACGGGGACTTTTCACCTAAGGCTATCATTTCAAACTGCCTCCAGACAATAGCAATCATTGGAAAGGAAAGGGGAAGAACTTGAATAAGGAAGCCAGAAAATTGAAAACACAAACTTTAAGGACTATATTTAAGCTGAGTTCTTAGCTGAAGTTACTTATATAGGAACTGACTGGAAGAAAATGTCCGCAGAGCATAATTTATCTAAAAAGAAACATTTTAGAAAAATAACACCAATCATTGATTACAGAAGTCTATGACTTTCTGTCACCCACCCAGAGCAAAACTTAGAAATTGCCTGGAAAGACATTCTTCTCAGGTTTCATCTAAAATGGTCATGAGTAATAAATGGTAAGCAAGCTCTTCCCAATATCAAAAGAACAGAAAAATCACTATAAATAGTAAGAAGATTCTGAGATGACAAAAAATTCAATATGGGACAGAAAGGGGAAATGTATGGTCATAAAGAATACAAGAACAATATTAAGTTCATTGTATGCATATGGAAATATATTAAGTCCAAAAAAATGAATAATTAATACATACTAATAAGAAAATATTATAAATAATTAGAGGTCAGGCAGTGGTTGCACAAGTCTTTAACCCCAGCAGTTGGGAGGCAGAGGCAGATGGATTTCTATGAGTTCAAGGACAGCCTGGTCTACAGAGTTCCAGGACAGCTAGGACTGTTTGTTACACAGAAAAAGAGAAATCCTGTCTCAGAAAACCAATAAATAAATAAATAAATAAGAAAAGAAAATAACAGAAATAATTAGGTCAGTACTTTGAGGGGATGGGAAAGTGTGTATGAGGGGAGGTAGCACATACATTTAACTACATACAACAATCTTGTCTCTCCTCTTCATACATCTATCATTCTTCCATTGCTGTTGTGGGATTTCTCAACTTTTGTCCTCTGTCCATCCACACACTTGCCTTTTCCTTAGTAATTACTCAAATACTTTGTGACATTCATCCAAAAGATTTTTTTGTTTTTTGTTTTTTCAAGACAGGATTTCTCTGTGCAGCTTTGTGCCTTTCCTGGAACTCACTTGGTAGCCCAGGCTGGCCTTGAACTCACAGAGATCCGCTGGCTCTGCTCCCTAGTGCTGGAATTAAAGGCGTGCACAACCACTGCCCGACCCAAAGGGATTTTTAACTCTATTAATATCATCAAGAATTGAGAAAATATTAGGCATTTTAAAATAACTAGAAAAACCTTTATTCAAAAGAGTTGCTTTAAATAATTGAGATCAGGCTGTTCCCTGTGCTATGCCCTACACACTGAGCAAAACAGGCTCATTCAGACTCTGCCTTGTTCTGACAGTTTCCACCTGGTGACCAGCTTTTGGCTCCATGTGAAAATGTAGAATGACTTTACTGCTGGGTGAACACCACCCATGACACTGACTAGTAACTGACATTCCTTGGGTAGGAAGGGTGTTGCCATCGATGTTTATCAGAGGGAAATGAAACTCTACAGGATGATGACTATTAAAGTTGAATAAAACAGAGATGGCCAAACAAGATGACAGGTAATGATGGCCTTATCAGACTGTCACCTGATGACTTGTAAGGAACCACAAGCAGGGAGCTATGGAGGGGCCTTAGGGCTTCACCTCTGCTTACTCCCTGCTATTGACAAGACCTATATAACTGCCATATTGCTATAAATCAATATAGACCCATTGTTCACTTCATTCCTTCCTCTGAAATTAATCCTGTCCTTCAATTTTTTTTTTATTTTTTTAAATTTTTATATGAACACATATTTTTATTAATTTTATTTCCTAGAAATTCCATACATATTTAATGCATGCTTATTATTCTCTATGCACCAGCTATCTCTCCCCTAATCTATCAACATCCCTTCTCTTTTTCTATCTGTCCTTTGTCCAGATTCATAATGTTGTCTTTGTATTGTGACCCACATATTTTAAACAGGGCTGTCTATTGAAACCCTGGGTTGGACCTATCCCTTGGAGCTTGGTGATGTCCAAAGTGAAATATCTGGAAACATTTTCAAAATTAACAGTTTTCATTTTGTACATTAATTTGTGATAGTTTATGAATGTTCTATTTCTTCTAAGAGGTTTACAGTGGTCAGTGGGAATCTGAGATCTCTGATGGTCTTTTAATTCCTACAATTCCATGCATATGCTCTGGGATATATTTCTGTATGCTGAGAATATGTGTTGCTCTGATTGGTTGATAAATAAATCCGTTTGACCTATGGCGGGGCAGGATGGAGTCAGGCAAGAAAATCCAAGGGAGAGAGTGAAAGGAGAAAGGAGAGGCAGGGGAGACACCATCCCACCGTCCAGGGAGCAACATGTAAGGCACACAGGTACAGCCATGGAACATGTGGTGACATACAGATTAATAAAAATGGGCTGAATTTAGTTTAGAAGACCTATATAGCAAGAAATTTGAGCCCTAGGCCATAGCCATGCAATTTGTAATTGATACAAGCCTCTGTGTGTTTACTTGGGTCTGAGTGATGCAGGACCAGAAGGGATGCAAAAAAACTTCTGACTACATGCACAAAATAAAATTTCAGAATCAATGTGCAAAAACTAGATCTTACATAAAGGTTTTAGGATGTGTTATGAAACAGAATTAAGTGTATCATTGTAATGATTAGCAATATTTTTTTTCTGTTCTGAAAAGTCAACAGATAGTACATTTTCAACTGGCTGAGATAAAGAGGGACTTTTTGTTCACTGCCATAAGTGGTGTACTCCTTCTATTCTCCATTATATTTTTGCTACTAAATCAGAACAACTGATTTCATCTAAAGTCCATATTATACAGGAAGTTGATGTTCATATCTTAGCTCTGTTTCCCTTAGCAAGGTTGTGGCCATTCATTCTATTAGTTATAAATTATTTAAAAATGCCTCACACGGGGAAAATCCTGAAATATTTTAGAATAACTATGGCCACAGGTTTTCGAGTGAGAAGCAGTATGAAAGCACTGTAAAGCTGTCTCTCAGATCACATAGAATGGTTTGCATGACAGAACTACAGTAAGTGTGACAATTTCTGCTGTGCTCCTTAGAACTGCTAAGAGGCATGTCATCAATCTTTCAGTTCTGCCAAACACAGAATTTCCCTGTGGCTACTCTTAAAAAAAAAAAATGCCAAAGCCAGGTACGTTATATTACACAGAAAAAAAAAATACTGAACATTGGAATAATGAATAGTTGATTCAATAGTTTCTTGGTTCCTTGAGTAAAACATGGGCAGCCACTTTAATTAGGTGAATTACTCATTCGATGACCTATACTCCTCCAATTCCTGTGAAAAGATGTCTGGTAAGAGGGAGGCAGCCAGTCTCCACACATCCTTTTGAAGCCTTTTCACATACTTTCACTGATGATTGAAAAGAAATTAAAATAAGACTACAATATGAAGCTATGTTTACAGACTATTATAAGTAAGTAAAAAAAAAAAAAAGATTTGAAAAACCAAACACAAACTGTGTAAGTAAATGAAATTAAATTGAATTGATGAGTGCAGGGACATAATTCTTGGAACCACTGAGCAAAAGTCCCTTGTGTCCTGGAAGGGTGACAGTTCATTTCCAGGCTGTAGCACACATTGGAAATATTTTTGGTCCATTTAAAGGAAAGTTCTCTTCAGTGAAACAATTTCATTAAAATAATCATTTATCATGCTACTACTGCAATGTGCCATGCATAATTTGAGATCAATGGTCTCTTGATTTGCTTCTAGATACACCTGGATGGAAACATTTATTAGTGACATTTCCATCTTGTAAAATAAAAATGTTAATTGCCTTCCCTGGAATCTATACCATATCATAGCCAGCAACATTTTTTTTCTTTCCAATATTTCCTCCTCAGTAAAACATTTTCTCATAGACAAATATGCTTTTCTCCAATATGTGCTTCAGTGAAGACCTAACTATGTGTGTGTGTGTGTATGTGTGTGTGTGTGTGTGTGTGTGTGTGTGTGTGTGTGTACACATGCATTTGCATGCATTTGGATGGGCATGTACATGATGTAGCCACATTCATACAGACTTAAAGGATTCTTAAGTCTTACTAACCTGCAGAACTGTGAGTCACAGTAAAACACTTATAAACAAATTACACCATCTCAAAAGTTCTCTGATAACAAAAGAAAATTAAGACACTAAGCTACAATGAAAACATCTAAGGGAACTAAAGAAGTAATATTGATAAATAAATCAAAACAAATAAAATTCTAGGATAGCCAGCAGGAAAATGCATATGTAATCTGACCAGTAGCAGACAATTTATTTGCATTTGTGTCTCCTGACAAAGGAAGATTCGTCTGGTTTTTTGTTTTGTTTTTCTCTTTGTTGTTGATGTTTTTTTAGGTTTGTTTGTTTTGTTTTGCTCAATGATATGAGCCCCTGATAGGCATACAACAGAAGAGGCCCCGATTCCAAGAACTACCTGTGCAACTCAAACAGGACTCCATGAGGAAAGAAGAGAAAAACAGTCAGCCAAAAAGAGAAGTGATCCCAGTGTTGACTGGGAGAGATGAATGTGTATTACAGGGAGGAATAGAGAGGGTGAACATGGTTAATGTACACTGTATGAAATTCTAAAATTAATAAAAAATGTTTAAAATTCCAAAAGGCTCAACTTCTAGAGAGAGGAGAGAAACCTGTAGACGTGAAGTACATTCCTCAGTTCAGTGGTGTATAATTAAGAGACAGCATTTAACTGTCATTATATCAAGGAGCTGATTATAAAATAATCTAGCATTACCACATATGGCATAGTTATCTCCTATATAAGTGAGGTTTCCATAAGTCCAATATGATTTCAGGAATTTTTTTTTTCATATTTTTTTCTATATCCAGAACACAAATACCTATATTGTTAGTTCATAAATCATTGGAAAGCTTCTCTCTCTCTCTCTCTCTCTCTCTCTCTCTCTCTCTCTCTCTCTCTCTCTCTGAATGATTCTATCTAAGACAGCAACACTTTCCAAGTTGTTATGACATACATATTAACTAACACATTAAAGTGGACATTTATGGGACTATGATATTATTTCTTATGTATAAAGAGAGTGATTCATGAATCACCATTAGCTTATATTTTTTCAAAACTACTGGGTCCAAAGCCAGGCAGAGGTGGAGCATGCCTTTAATCCTAGCACTTGGGAGGCAGAGGAAGAGGCAGGTGGATATCTGTGAGTTCATGGTCAGCCTGGTCTACAAAGCGAGATCCAGGACAGGCACCAAAAATGACACAGAGAAACCTTTGTCTCAAAAAACAAAAACAAAACCAAACAACAGCAACAACAAAACTACTAGAATCCTGAGACTCTTCTAAGTAATAGAAGGAGCAAAAGCTGTAATATATTTCTATTTACATTATTGAGTATAGAAAATAAAGAATTATATAGAAGTGACTTGTAGCTCATTTGAAGATTATACACGGATGTTAAGAATTACTGGAGTAGTGATTAGAAGGAGGACTTGTACTTCAATAGAGTATTGGAATTCAGGGAACGTCGTGTTTGAGATGTTATCAGTATATACAGAAACTTAAGGAGATGATGCCAGGCCTTCAAGAGTGAAGAAGAAAGAAGATGATCTAAAATAGCCGAACATAATTGTCAAAAGGCCATTTTGACAGCACTGTGATAAGTCTATTGTAGTGTCTATAATAGAAGGCAGATGACTGGAGAAGAGATCTGAGATGAGACATTAATTTTACTGACATTAGCAGCAAATGGTCAGTGATAAAATGAAAGACAGGAAGGTGTGTATTTTATTCCTCCTTGTGATTCCTTCCCTGCTTGGATTCTTTTTGCAACAAAATAACATTATCATTAAAGACCATGATAAGGCAGAGAAATATCATATACATTAAATGAAGAGCCTGTACCTTATTCAGATTATGTGTGTAGATATGTATGGTGATATTTTATTTGTGCTGAAATGTGATTTTGTTTGTTTGTTAATAAATAAATTTGACTGGGGATCAGAGCTAAAACAAGCCATTTAGCAGAAGTCTGGAGGTGGTGGCACACGCCCTTAATCTTATCACATGGCAGGCAGAGTCTCTGTGTGTTCAAGAACACAGCTAAATGGTGACAGGAACCTTTAATCCCAGTACCAACCATAAAGACCTGGAGATCTGTATAGACAGGCAGTGATGAAGAAATCATGTGATTGGATTTAAAGCCAATGGGAAGGCAGAACAAAAAGGCAATAAAAAGAGGGGTCACACAGGAGTCTCTCTCTCTCTCTCTCTCTCTCTCTCTCTCTCTCTCTCTCTCTCTCTCAGGGGAAGGATGGCAGCGACTGGTAAGCTAAAGGCTTTCCTAGTGTTCTTATCTTTGGGGCTTTTAACTCTGCATTTGGCTCTGTGTTTCCTATTTAATAAGACCATTTAGAATTTCATCTGCAGATATATGTGCTTATGTTTAGGGTGGTATAATATATGTCACAAATAAGTATTGAAGTCCATGAAAAATTTAAATGCTAAATGAATATTTGTTTAGTTCACTGTAATATATTTAATTATTTTTGGAAGAACTGAACATAAAAGAAAATAATGGGATGCTAAAAAAAGAGAAAATTACAAATATATCTTGGGAAAATTTTATGTGTCATAAAAGGGATTAACATCATAAACATCATCATATTTGCATCTTCAAAAGGTACTTCAAATAGAAAAATTTATACTTTTTACCATATTAACATTATAGTATGAGAAGGCATTTTTCATGCTTTTATATTTTCTTTCTTTTATTTTATTTAAAAATGTTTTTATTCATTTTACTAACCAATCACAGATCTCCCTCTCATCTCTCCCCCTGCTTCCCCCCAGCCTTCCCACCCTGACCTACCCCACAACCCCTCCTCCAAAAGGGTAAGGCCTCGCATGGGTAGTAAGCAAAGCCTGGTACATTCAGTTGAGGCAGGACCAAGCCCCTCCCCGCTGCATCAAGGGTGAGCATGGCCTCTGACTGTAGGTGATGGGTTACAAAGAGCCAGCTCATGCACCAGGGATAGATCCTGATTCCACTGCCAGGGGCCCCTCTAACAGACCAAGCTACACAACTGTCTCCCACATTCAGAGGGCCTAGTCTGGTCGCATGTAGGTTCTACAGCTGTTGGTCTAATGTTCATGAGTTCCTAAAACTTGGTTCAGTTGACACTGTAGATTTCCCCATCATTATCTTGATGCCCCATTGCTCATGTAATCCCTCTTCCCTTTCTTCCCAGCTGGGCCTGGTGCTTGGTTGTGGATCTCTGCATCTGCTTCCATCAGTTACTGGTTGAAAGCTTTATGATGACAGGGCATTAACCAATCTGATTACTAGGGTAGGTGTGTTCAGGTACCCTCTCCACCATTGCTAGTAGTGTAATCTAGGGTCGTCCTTATGGATTCCTGGGAATTCCCCTATCTCCAGGTTTCTCCCTTACCTAAAATGTCTCCTTCTATCAAGATATCCCTTTGATTGCTCTCCTACTCCATCCCTCCACTAGCTCAACCATCCTGTTCCCTCATGTTCCCATTTCCCATTCCCTCCTCTGTATTGTCACCCCCCTCATCCCCAGTTTACTCCTAGAGATCATGATTAAAGTCTGCTCTGTTAATGTAATTAAATAATGACATTTTAAGATTCAAAGTGCTTCACACCTGGGGGAGGGGCTTGGACCTGCCTCAACTGAATGTATCAGGCTCTGCTAACTCCCTATGGAAGGCCTTACCTTGTTGGAGGGAGAAATTAGGGGTGTGTTAAGGGGAAGGCTGGTGGATGGGAGGAAGGAAGAGAGGGGGATCTGTGTGTGGTTGGTATGTAAAATGAATAAAAAAAATTCTTAATAAAAATTAAAAAAAGATTCTGATTTTGTTCCCTGCCATCCACCTAAGTACTGGGATTGTGACCTTGACTTAATTTTGCTTCAGACTCAGACAGTGTAGAAGTTGCTACTGGGCACAGAAGTACATCTGTTTCTGATGTTTACCACATTCTGTGACCTATTGGAATAATAGTATTGAACCATTCTGGCCCTATACAAATTGATACAGATAATAGAAAATCCAGTTAATAGTTTATATTCCCTATGGTTCTAGTATCCTTATACTCATGAATTAGTTCTGCCTGAAAGTTCTGTCATTTGAAAAATTATATATCTACAATATATGGCATTCTACAAATGAATGGCACTGAATCAGGGTGGCTTAAATCTAGATTCTAGAGTAATAGGATTTGAATTGAGTATGAATTATAACATGTATTAATAGATTGCAGGTAATAAGTATTTATCATACTTGTCAAAATGCAGTGTGCTTAAGATTCCACTGTGGTTGTATGCTTTATTAGAATATGTTCCTCAACCTTAATTCAGTGATTAGGTTAGAATGCTTCATCATGCGAGTTGTGCTTTTACACCCTGGAAAAAGATACACTGGAGGCTATTAGGCATATGCACACTTCCCCTAATCAATGTGTAGCTATTAAATAATATGATTCATTGTCATTTGCAATGTTCAGAGCTAAATTCAAATTAGCTTGATCCTTTTTCTGAAAGCCAATTCCTTAAATTTCAGAATGCATTTTCTATCTAGTTCCGTATTGATCCAAACTTATAAATGAACATTTGCACAATTAAAATCTGCATTCCAAGATCAGAGTTTGCCTAATTGCATTTTTTAGAGCATGCAGGTTATAAATTGCAATGACTTTAAAAAGTATAACAAAACTTAGAGTATGAGTCAGTGGTTACTGTTAAATGAACAAATGATGAATTAAGCCATGTGCACTCCAGAATGCACCCTCAAACATGATTCATAGACTTCATTAAGAAACAGAATACTTTTCTTCTCAAGGAACATGTACTACTAGTGAAATGAAGTAGTGCTTTTATGCAGTGTATCCATTATTTAATCATGTGAACTTCCATAAATAATGGAGAAATAATAATCCAACTGCAGAAACAAATAAAAAAGCCAACTCTTCTTTTTTATTGAAATTGTTTGGGTAAGTAAGATGTATCTATGAGAAAATCTAGAAAACAATAGATATGTTAAATTTAATAGGACCAAGTACATTCAGTGAATTTGATAGAAAAATATTTGTGAATTTTCAAAATTATTTGGATATGTTTGTATTTAATTTGCTAGTGATATTTTGATAACAGTTTACATTTAATGAAAGTTTCTTACTTCTTAATTTAGATCAAAATAATCCTGCCATGAGTCTTATTAAATGTCTATAGTGGTAAAATCTATCAACATGTTTAGATTAAATTTGGAAACTGAAGTTTCCTGCCATAAAGAGCAGCTTGCTTTTCTATGAGCTTAAAGATCATGACTGTATTATAATAGGGTTAACCCAACAGAAAAATATTTTATAGAACACAAAGGCTGGCTGTATTTTATAAGCATCGTTAAAATTAATAGCTAATTCATAGATTACCATTGAGAGCAATGGCTTCTTATAGTTCACAATCAAAATGCACAATTCTACCAGCTTCTGGAGTTTTCCCCTACCTAAACATTGAATCAATAAGAAAATGAAAGTATATAAAATGCATCTGGGAATAATATTTAAACTACTCCAAAATTTATAATATTTTAACTTCAATTATGACTGTTGCTCTGGATGAGATATGGCCATAATTACAGTTAATTTTTCAATACACAAGTAGAAATTAATGACAAATAATATAATTTTGTTACTGTAATCCATTACTCTTGGAATTTCAATTTGGTACTTATTTTTAAAAGATTTAATTTTTTAAGTATAACCCATTTTGTACATGTCAAGTTACTTGTATGTTTGTTTTCAGGGATGTTCTTAGGTATTGAACAACAAATGTATGTCCTCTTCCCTGAGGAAGAGCATACCTTCAACTTCCAGCTTTCCTTAATGGCCTATAGATCTTTTGGTAGGACTGAGGTCATGTGGGCTTTCCCCAGACCCCTTTGCATGTCCAACGTTGTCATACTTGATCAGCTCACATGAGAGAAGTCATGTGAGATATTAATATATATATATGTATATATCCATATATATATTCATGCAATAACAATTAGTGAAAAAAGAGGCCATAAATTTGAAGGGAAGTGGGGATAGCTGTAAGGGAGGATTTGGAGAGAGGAAAGGAAAAGGAGAAATCTTGTAATTATAATTTCAAAATTAAAATATAATTATAATATACATTGTAATATCACTGTTACTTTTTGAAAATTTTACAGGAAATATATGGATTTTTTCAAACATTTAATTTTTATTTCTACACAAATGTCTACCCATAGAGATGAGAAGAAAGAGTTTAATACCCTGGAGCTGAAGTTAGACACTTAGAGCTAGCTATTCTATGGCACTAAGTGCTACTCAGTGGAGAAACTTGGAGCCCATCCTGGGTCTCCTGGAAGAAAAGCAAACACTCTTAACTGCTGAGTCATCTTTTCAGTCTCAATTTGATACTTCTTTGGAACACCATTTATTGTGTTTATATTTTATCTTCAGTTATATTTTATCTTCAGTTACATTAACTTCATACTTCAATAACTTCAATAACAGTAACAAACCAGATATTAACGTGTTGCTGAAGAAATATTTACTGTTTTTCATATGATTTGCTATAAATTATAAAGTCACATAGGTGGCAATAGAACATTTTCAACATGGGTCAATTTGGTAGAAGGAGGAATACCTGTATCACACCTTGCTTCTTCTGTTGGGCTGTCATTCCTAGATAATCTTGATGCCATGGTTATTGAAGGTACTAGGAGGAATCTGTCTTCATGCCCCAGGCTTTTCCGGAGTGGCAACATGGTTCCTCCTTATGGCTAACAGAAAAGAAATATGAATCACTTCCTAATATAAACCTTCACATTCATCTGGATTTTCATTTTCATCTTATGGTATATTTCACATTGTTGGGGAGTTTAAAGACACATAACTTTAGAAATAAAGAAAAAAATATTTGATCTCTTAAGGAATCACCTATCCTTCATGTATTAATCACCTTTCTGGAGAAGAGATCTACTACAACATGTAGATAAATTGTACTTAAAACATTAGAGTCATATCTCTGACTTCAGGAAAGTAAGGATCACTGCATTGTTAAGACTAACAAATTAAGTAGCAAATAAGCACAGAACAGAGGATTGGAGTTGGTGATGTAAAATCCTATTTCCTTCCAACACACAGATTACAGCTTAAATTGATCTTTAGACCTAAATGAAGAGAATCGCTAGCCTTACTTTGCATATCTTTCAGTCATAAACTGTGTGTACATTCTAAGTTCATAGTCAGCAGACTTTACTCTGTCACTTTACTCTGAAACACCCCTATAGTTTTTAATTATTAGCCCTTTGAGAGCATTGGTCAATGCGTTTTTTAATTATTAGCCCTTTGAGAGCGTTGGTCAATGCGTTTTTATAATACTCACCCCTCCCCCATTCTTCTCACATCTACTCTTTTCCTTATCTGCACAACTTTATGTCATATTTTTTAAATTGTCTTTCAAAAACAATTTATTCTTCTCAAATATTATTGAGTGTGTAATTATCCACTGGAGTATGACCTAATGACCAAGGGCTATACTTTTTAGAGAAAAATTTCTCTCCCAGTGACTAACAATTGCCAATAGCTATTTGAAAGGTGTAGGACTGTGTACCAAAATCTCCTCTCCTTTTTGAATTTTGTCTGCTTGGCCTTGCACAGAAGTTGTACATTCTGTCTAAATATATGACTTCATATACTCAGCTGTTTCTGGGTCCAAAAAAATATTTCCATGTAGTCATTCACTGTTTGTGGGTATTGTTATGCTGTTAAATGGACATAACATTAAGCCAGCTTCTAATGACTTATGTATAACCACAGATCAGTGCTTATATCAGCCCTCATTTGAGAAGCTTCCATTTATAATAGATGATGATTAATACAATGACCCACAACTGGGCAACTTGTGGAGAATAGGAAAGTACAGAATGTTCCGCTATTAGCGAACACATATACTTCATCCTCCCCAAAGCTCAGGTGTCATTGTGGAAGAGAGGGCAGAAAGAGTGTACATAAATATTTTAATTGATGCCATTTTAGATAGTTGAAAAAATGTGGCATTTGAGGTATTGGTCATGGCCTACAGGAGATGCCCCAAACCACATAGAGTCACTGCTCTTAGTTGCTCACTGGGAATTGATAGTAAGACAATATTGCCAAAGACACCATTAGACATTGGCATCAGGAAATCAAGCTATACCTGACTTGGAATCTTTTTCCTTTGTTCACTAGTTTTCATAGCACTGGAAGTTGCTATGTATGTTGCTGGAGGAGAAAGGCAGCAATTGTTGGAACACAGTCCATGAAAAAAATCAGTGTGAGGAGATTTCTGAGACCATGACAAATGAAGACACCATAGCACTAGGAAGAAGCAGAGTGCTAGAGAGGTCCCCAGGAATCCACAAAGATGACTATACTATAGTCTACTGGCAATGGTCAAGAAGGTGCCTGAGCTGACCTACTCTGGTGATTGGATGGCCAAACACCCTAACTATCATGATAGAACCCTCATCCAGTAACTGATGGAAGCCAATTCAAAGATCCATATTCAAGCCCCAGGCAGAGTTCTAGGAGTCTAATCAACAATAGAGAGGAGAGATTATATGAGCAAGAGATACTGAGACCATGATTGGAAAACCTACAGAGACAACTAGTGGAAACACATGAACTGTGAACCAATTGCTGAGGAGCACCCATGGAACTGTACCAGGCCCTCTGGATAAGTAAGACAGTCGTTTAGCTTGAACTGTTTAGGGTGCCCCTAGGCAGTGAGAAAGGGACCAGTCCTTAGTGCATGAGCTGGCTTTTTGGAACCTAGTACCTATGCTGAGACACTTTGCTCAGCCTAGGTGCAGGGAGGAGGGGATCGGATCTGCCTCAGCTCAATATACCAGGCTCTGCTGACTCCCCAGGGGAGATCTTGCCTTGGAGGAGGTGGGAATGAGGGGTGGGTTGGGAGGAAGGCTGGGGGGGTGAGGAGAGAGGACAGGGGAATCCATGGTTGATATGTAAAACAAATAGAAAAATCTCTTAATAAAAAGCAAAAAAAGAATCAATGTTTTAGCTCAATTTTCTTAACTCACATTTTAATTAATTTAATTAAATTAATTAATCATTATTTTTTAAAAAGGAAGTAAAGAAGACAAAATTCTTATTATCTGTTCCTCCATAACATGGGTTGTACATGGAATGTTCTTTCATGCCACTTCCAGGTGTAGCAGAAAGGAGTGGGTTTACGGTAGATTACTCATTGCAAATGGCATTGGTATTTCTTTATATACTTCTGTTGAAAACCATGTTTTTGCCACATTCAGCTTATCCTTGTGATTGTAAAGTTTATTCAGGTGACAATTTTCCCTCAGAGTATAAATTGATGCTCTGAAAAAAGTTGGTTATTACATGAGGCCTCACTTTAAGGCCCCACTTTCTCTGGTTCATACTGCCAATTAGAGTGATAAGTAATGAACAATATTCCCCAGCTGTGAAGCTTGCAAATTATAATAACAAACAACATGGCAAGAAATACCTATGAGTACAACAGCAGAAAGTATGCCATAGGGCTCACCAGCCACTTTCTCATTGGGCTTAAGGCCCAATCTCACAGGAGATGATAACCCATGATTAATAGTATATATCTGTCCATGTACCTGTGGCTGGGAGTTCAGAGGCCCCAGTAGAGAACATATTACTGTTGTTTTGATGAAGGATATAGTATCAAAATGTCCTCTAAGCAAATGATCCTTATATCCATTATGGCAGTTCTCAGCCTTCAATGGGCCAGCTTCTTTCTGCAGCAAGAAGCAGCTAGTACAGAAACTGACAATGCTCAAGGTGCAGTGTTTGTGAAGTGCCCAACCATAAAGAGCATATTGTTATCATTCACATGCAGCCTAAAGCTCAGGGAATATATGTAAACTGTTGGAAGAAATATCGAAAGAGCCAGAAATCAAGGAAAAGCAGGCTAAGCCAAAGTTTTCTGAAAAATACAGGACCATTGCATTCATGAACTCATAGCAGCTTTGGTTTCTGGTACAAGACCTTCACAAAGTCAAGGCATTTGCATAAATGGGAAGGGACACAAAAGTCCTTCATTACTGAGGAGCTAATGAAAGTTGACAGCTCCTGGAGAAAGACAAGTGAGTTTCTCTTACAAGTGCAGCCCTTAGTAGGGCCAGGATGGTCCCAGGATGGTCCAAGATCCATGCAAACACAGGCATCTTCAATTACACTCACTGGGTTGTAAACAGAATGAAAGAAGAAAAAGAATAAAGAAAGCAGTTAGGAGAGGGAAATTGTGTGGTAGCTATCTAGAGGGCATTGGGGTAGATGAGTCAGTGTGTTGGTTTGAATGAAAAGTACCCCTCTCCACACAGGGTCATATATTTTCAGGCTTAGTCACCAAGTGATTAACAGTCTCAGAAAGGAATAAGAAGTGCAGCATATTTCATGATATCATTGTTTTTTTACTGCTGAGTAGTACTCCATTGTGTATATGTGCCACATTTTCCTTATCAATTCTTCAGTTGAGGGGCATCTAGGTTGTTTCCAGGTTCTGGTTATTACGAATAATGCTGCTATGAACATAGTTCAGCATGTGTCTTTGTGGTATAATTGAGCACACCTTGAGCAGCCTTGGTACAGGAGGAGGGGCTTGGACCTGCCTCAACTGAATGTACCAGGCTCTGATGAATCTCCATGGGAGAATTTGACTTGGAAGAGGTGGGAATGAGGGGTGTGTTTGGGGAGACAAGGCTGGGGGATAGGAAGAGGGAGAAGGGGGAATCTATGGTTGGTATATAAAATGAATAGAAAATTTCTTATTTAATATATTTTTTTATTAAGAGATTTTACAAATAATGCTGCTATTACAACTATGTTCATAGCAGCATTATTTGTAGTAGCCAGAACCTGGAAACAACCTAGATGCCCCTCAACTGAAGAATGGATAAATAAAATGTGGTATACATACACAATGGATTACTACTCAACAGAGAAAAACAATAACATCATGAGGTTTGCAGGCAAATGGATGGAACTGAAAATATTATCCTGAATGAGGTAACCCAGACTCAGAAAGACAAACATGGTATGTACTCACTCATAAGTGGATTCTAGATGTAAAGCAAAAGATAACCAGACTGCAACTCACAGCTCCAGGGAGGTTAGCTAGCAGGGAAGATCCTAGGAGGAACACATGGATCACCCAGTGAAGGAGAAATGGATGTGATCTACATGAGCAAACTGGGGGTGAAGGCAGGTAATGGAGGGCAAGAGACAGGGGAATGAGAGCTTAGGGGAGGTTCGAGCTGGAACAGGAACAGAGTGGGAGAATAGAGATACCATGATAAATGAAGGCAACATAATTTTTATAAAAAAGAGTGTGGCCTTGTTGGAGAATGTTAGTCATTGGATGTGGGCTTTATGGCTTCAATACCCCATGTGAGACCCATGTCTACAGTTCTCTGCTTGCTCCCTGGGGATCCAGATGTAAAACACTCAGCTTCTGCTTCATCATTGCCAAGACGATAATGGACTGACCCTCTGAAAGCAAGCCTCCAATTAAATGCTTCATTTTATGAGTTCCCTTGGTCATGGTGTGCCTTCACTGCTGTAGACCAGTGAATGAGGAAGAGGGAGATGAATTTTATCAAAGTACATTGTATAAGTATATTAAATATACAAATATTAATACAAATACTACATTTTTAAAAATGTTAACTTTCTAAGTTAATAAACTAAATATTGAAATGTGTTTTATGATAACCCACATTCTCTAATAAAAATACTGGAATGACAAAGATTCTTACAAAATATAGCAAATATATTATGTCACACTATACCAAAACATTAGATGGCTATTACATCAGGTGTCAAGCTAGGAGAGTTGGGAGAGTGGGGGTGGAGCAGGTGACAGAGCTTTCATATTAGTTATACCAGGTTCTTCCTTCATTAGTATAATTTTTTAATTATTTTCCAGAGATCTTAGTATTAAGCAATGGGCAGCTTGATAGCTGCTTCGATAGCAAGGTGGCAGTTATCATTTCACATCTTTTCACTTCTATCTCACAGTAGATGATATTTTTAATTAATAAAATTTCTTCTATTACTACATGTGTTAAACATTGGTGAAAATTCACAATATCTTATCACAAAAACACTTAGCTCATGACAACCAGGTTCATTCTACATTTTTATAACCTTTGTTTGTTCTTCCTGATATATCATAATATGTAGACATGGCAAATATTTCAATATGTTCTATACATTGGATATAATCTAGGGGCTGCAGTATTTTAATGATATTCATTAATGAACTCATAATTTGCAACATACTGTAGAGAATGGATTTGTGAAAAGAAATCCTGATGAAAAAGCAGCACATGATGCTAATGTTTAACACAGAATCCACAATGGTTTTGAAATATATAAATAAAAGCACATTACTTATTACTCATATTATCAAGTATTTAATGTAAGTATTAAGCTAGGATTGAAATTATCTGATTATGTGACCCTAACCATTATACACATGGCCTAAATTGAAAGATCATTTCTATCCTTAAGGATTAAGATATAAAATCATTAATAATCTAATTCTGTAACCATTATTAACACCAAAGGCATTTTTAGCCAATCATTTATAAGGATTTATTCCATTCCAAGTTCAATTATGCCAATTTTCTATGAATGCAATATTACATTTCAGCCTTTAAAAGTTCACTTTTATCTACCATATTAAATATTAGTCACATAAGTGCTGATTCTTTTAAAGCAATTCATACATTTAAAATTATGAGGACTGACTGACAAGATAACTCAGGAGGGAGAGGTGCTTGCCGTCATGACTGATTGACACCAAGGTTTAATCCTCAGAAGCTACTTGGTAGAAGCAGTAAACTCATCCATCAAATGTTATTCTTTGACCTTCATGGTGTGCATGTTGCCCCTCTCCCCATAGCACATCAATAAATAAGTGAAAATTAAAAAAAAAATAAAGACCCTTTTGAGTTATTATTTAGGTCAGTCCAGGAGACTACCAAAAAAATACAAGCCATTGCTGTTGCACTTGGGTGTCTCCAAAAGGCTGAAAATAGGTCCCTGTTATAGAGGACATCATGAGTTTTGGAGGCAAGACCCAGAAGACGTGAACTGGAGTACATGAAGCTGCTATGCAAGTTTTCAAGGGAGGGGGCAGTGAATAGTCCTCTGTAGCTGTACCACCCATGAAGCATATGGGTGATGAGAATGTGACAATGTTCTAAGGGGTGTAGCAGTGACATTGATATTTGGTGGCACCCAACAGTTCTGCACTTAGGCTTTAGACCCAATTAGCAGGGACGGAATTGTTTCTGGTACTAGAAACATAGCCAAGTGCCTGTGGGTAATTCATGGAGTCATAGATTTTAGAGGAGAACCTAGTACAGCCACTTTCTTAGGGCCACATAATTCCTCACTGCATTTAATTACTTATCCTTATACCAATCAGTAAGTGTAGCTCTTAGCAGTCATCAAAGAAACTTCCTTTTGGGACAGATGAAGAATATTGTAGAAAACCACATCTAGTCAAAAGGTTGAGAACCAGTGTCCTTGGAGTACCCCCAGCCAAATCTATAACACAATCCTGCTTGTAATCACAGGGAGTATCGAAGAAGAGGGGGAAATTTTGTGAGTCAGAGGATCAGAAAATCTGCTATGAGACTACATATTCTACAAATGACATGGAAGTGTTCCCAGGATTCCTCAACAATGTGGCTGCCTAAATAAGACCTGAAAAGCACAGAACCAACAGATATGCTAGCATGAAAGGCAGAATTCTCATATCTCCAGCATAAAAAAATGAACTACAGGAAACTAAGGATTTCTAAGAGAGAGAGAAATAGTCTTCCCAAAGAATGTTCCTCAAGCTGGCTAACCAATACCAAGTGGTTAACTCTGAAGTCATATGTACAAGTAATGCTAAGCAGATCATCAAGGTTGCATGTCCATATTTGGACATAGATACATACATACATACATATATATGTATTTATGTTATTGTATATATATATATATATATATATGTATGTATGTATATAACCATAACAAAGATGAAAAGGCAGCAATTTTGAGGAGGAGCAATGTAAAAATGCATGAAAGGGATTAGAGGAAGGACAGGGAAGGGAAAAATCACTTAATAACATTTTAATTTAAAAATGCTTAAAATTAATTTATAGTGATATTTTAAAAGTTTGAATGTCTAAGTAAGAACACACATATTATAATTAATGTTAAAGTTTGTATATGAAAAATGATTACCACAATCACAAACTTTGGCTGTAGAACACAATTTTGTTTTTTGTTATATAAAAGTAAAAATTAATGCTTGTGGGGGAGGTGGTGTTATTTTTATTCAGTAATATAGCAACAAATACATTACCCTTGAACTACAGAATAAAGTCCTATCCACACCCAGGTAAATAAGTGGAACTAAACTTAGTGGGATACTGTCATGGTTACTTTTCGGTTGTGACAAAACACTAGGTTCAAGACAACTTATAAAAGAAAGCTTTTAATCTGGGCTTGCAATGAAAGAGGACTGGAGTCTATGATGCTAGAGTAAAGGCATGCTGAAAGAAAGCAGTGAGATTTTACAGTGTGATCTTCTGGAGGGGACAAAGAACGACAGACTAGGAATAGCATGAGTCTTTTTAAACATCAAAGCCTATCCCTGTGACAGACTTCCTCTAACAAGGCCTGGTTTTCTAATTCTTCCCGAACAGTTCTACTAACTTGTAACCAAACGTTCAAATGCATGAGCCTTGTGTAGACTTTGCATTTCAAACCACTACATTAAACACCTTGACTCTCATAGGTGTGTAGCCATATCATAATGCTAAAAAAAAGTCAAACAAACAAACAAAACCTTTAGTGCAACTTCAAACTTGTAGATTGACTTTCATAGTCTTGACATGACTTAAAAGTCAAAATTCCAAAGTCTCTCCTGAGCATCCGAATCTCCCAGTTATAACACCCTCCTAGGACAAAATCAAAACACCAATTACATATTTTAAATGCACTATAGCACAGAATGTTTGTTATCATGACAAAAGGAAAGAATGGAGCATAGTGAGGAATTACTGGACCAAAGCAAAATGGAACCCAGCAGTGCGGCTCCCAATCCATTAACTTAATGTCTGATATCCGAGGGCTCCAAGGGCTCCACCCTTCCAGGGTTGCCTACTGTAATACACTCTCTGTGGACAAAATCCTTGACAAAGTGTCTCGTGCTCTCAGACTCCATCATTATTTTATTGTAAGCCCAAGGTTCTCCTAGCACTTTCATCCTTGTCTCTGCACACTCATTCTTTGTTCTGCTGCAGCTTACTCACAGAAGCTGCTCTTCCTACCACATTCCTTGGAGACCTACCTCTTGATGTGGACAGGATACTTTCAGCTCTTTCTTACAATCCCTCTCAGCCTTTTGTCCTAGACAAACTATTCCTCTGTGATGCCAACTGAACTGTAGAATCACTCTATACAAATAATTCTACACTCTCAACACTTTTCTAAGATGCAGAGAAACCAACAGAAGCCAAGCAATGAGGCAAAGTGAAGATATGATATCAACACCTTGTACTACCTCAGTCATATCTCCAGATACTCATACAGTAGCCCCAAAGCCCTACAACCAAGACAATATGCTTCCACCAGAACCAGTACAGCAGACCATAAAATGCAATGTAAGTGAAGAACAACACACAGACTTCAAAATAACAACAATGAATATGTTCAATGTCCTTGAAGTGGATAGGAATCGATCCCTTAATAAAGACTGTGAAAAAAAAAAAAAGAGTCGAATAAAATAGTGAAAACAGCTTGAGAAAGGTAAATAGAAATAGAATTTCTAAGGCATTGAAGACAAGGTAGAAAAATGGATAGTTCAGTCAGAGAAAATATAAAATTTAAAATAAATCCAGGTGTGTAACATACTGGAAATCTGGGATACTATGAAAAGATCCAATCTAAGATTATAGGACTAGAGAAATGAGAATAAATCCAGGTCACCTGCACAGAAAATATTTTTAACAACATCAATTCGTTTTTTGTCTTTTCGTTTTCTCCAACCTAGAGAACGAGGTGCATATCAAGGTACAAGAAGCACACAAAACACCAAATAGACAGAACAAAAAGAAATTCTTCTCGCCACATAATAATCAGCACAACAAATGTACAGAACAAAGAAAGGATGTTAAAAGCTGCAAGGGAAAACAAACAAGTCTTGTATAAAGACAAACTATTATTTTTAATACCTGATTGCTCAGTGGAAACTCTGAAAGTCCAAAGAGCCAGAAAATTTTTCTAGAAACTCAGAAAAACCTCAGATGCAAGTAAGAATCACCATATGCATAAAAGTGTCAATTGTAATAGATAAAGAAAAGAATTCCAAGATAAATATATTCAGCTTTACAGAAGGAAAACTTCAATCTGAAGATATTAGGCAGACCCAAAGAAACACAAGGGATTAATAATCCTAGAATAGTACTTTGAAAAGGGGGATAAAATCCACATTATTAATAACAACAAAATAGAAAAAAAAATCAGTAAATGCTTCTCATGTGTAATTCTGAATTTTATTGGCATTAATTCTTCATTATAAAGATAAAGACTAACAGAATGGATTAAAATACAAAATATGTCCTTATGTTGCCTCCAAGAAACATAACTTACTCTCAAAGATAGATATTATCTCAGAGTAAAAGATAGAAAAAAAGTATTAAAAGCAAATGGAACCAAGAAGGAAGCAGCTGTAGCCATTTTAACATTAGACAAAGTAGACTTCAAACTAAAGCTAATAAATAAAAAGATATAGGGAAAGACACTACATAGGCATCAATGAAAAAATCCACCAACAGAATATTGCAGTCCTTAGCATATATGTACCAAAAAACATGAACATCCATTTTCGTTAATACTACTAAAGATAAAAATTACATGTTGACCCTCAAAAAGCATTAGTGGATAGTGGGTAACTTCTATACACGACTCTCCACAACAGACAGGTAATCCAGACAAAACTAAACATACATGCTAGCTAGAGCCAAGTAAAACTATAAATAAAATGGATGTAGCAGAGATACATAGAACATTTCACCAAATGTATATGTATATATAAATATAAGAGTATACATATAAATATATGTGTGTTTATAAATAAATATCTATCTATATCTATATCTATCTATTTCTCTCTCTATATATATGTATATGTATATGTATATATATGTATATATATATATGCAAGTTCATATAGTTAAGTTTGCCTACATAGAAAAAAATTAACTGAGTAACCTCATATTTGTAACTTAATGATACACCTGAACACTCTAAAAAAAAAAAAAAGAAAGAAATCTCCCTCAAAAGAGTAGGTGGTAGTTTTAAAGAAAATGGCCCCCAAAGAAGCTATGGTTGTGTTGGAGTAGGAGTGGCCTTGTTGGAGGAAGTGTGTCTCTGAGGAGGTGTCTTTGAGGTTTCATATACGCTCAAGCCACATCCAGTGAGACAAACCAAATCTTGTTGCTTGTAAATCAATAAATAAGGACTCAGAGCTCCAGCACTATGTCTGCCTGAATGCTGCCTTGCTTCCCACCACCACAGCAATGAACTAAACCTCTGAAGAGTAAGTGAGCCACCCAAATTAAAGTTTTTGCTTTATAATAGTTGTCATGGTCATGGAGTCTCTTCACAACAACAGAAACTCTGAGGCAGAGTAGATGGCAGAAAATAATTAAACTTGGTGCTGAAATCAATAACATAGAAACAAACAAAGACACTAAAAATTTTAGTGAAATGAAGTTAGTTCATTGAGAAAAATCAATAAGATAAACTCTTAGCCAAGTTAAATACAAAATAGAGAAAAAATGTAATTAATAAAATTCTAGATGAAAAGGAAACATCACAACAGACTAAGGAAATCCAGAGATTCATAAGAATATTCTTTCCATATCTGTACTTCAATAAAGTGGAAAATCTGAAAGAAATAGGTGCATTTCTTGATATAAATGGTCTGCCAAAGTTAATCAAGATTGGAAAAGCAATTTAGGGAGACTCATATACCCTAGTGAAATAGAAGCATAAATTAAGTCTTCTAACCCCCCCAAAAAGGTCCAGTGCCAAATAGATCCAGCACCAAATTATACCAGATCATGAAAGAAAAATTAATAAAAATGCTTCTTAAAAAATGCCACAAAATAGAAATTAACTAATGTGTTGGGTTTTTTTTTACTCTTTACTCTTACTATTCTTTTGTGGACCCACCACCCAGTTCCCTTATTCTAAATTATAAATGCTCCAGGTTAGCTTGGTTTGTTTCTTTCTAGCTTTCCTTAAATTATCCCATCTACCTTTTGACTCTGGGCTTTTACAGTTTCTTACTTCTGTATATCTATCTTTCTTTCACTTATTCCATGGTTGGCTGGCTGTGTGGCCGGGTAGCTGGCTCCTGATGTCCCTCTCTATTTCTTCTTCTTCTTGCCTCTTCATCTCTCCTCCCAGAATTCTCCTCCTATTTATTATTTCTGCCTGCCAGCCTTGCCTAACCTTTCTCCTGCCTTGTTATTGCTGTTTAGGTCTTTATTAGATTAATCAGATTTTTTGACAGGGAAAGTAAAACAGCTTCACAGAGATAAACAAATGCAACATAAAAAATCCAATACATTTTTGTATCATTTAAACAAATGTCCCACAGCATAAACAAATGTAACACACCTTAAAATAATATTCTACAAAAAAAACTAACATTTCCTCATTCTTAAAGCATAGAAAATCCCAACAAGGAAAGAAAAATACAAACTGATATAGTATATGAATAAATATGTAATTTTAGTATATTTTATTTGCTTTCTAAAGAGAGAGACCGAATAAAGAATATAGAATTGGATGTTTGATAAGGTGTTAAAATCTTGGAGGAATTGGTGGAGGGAAAACCATTATTGGAATGTGTTATATGAAACTTTTTCAATTAATATAAAATTCTCAATAATAAACTTGTAAACTGAATGTATGTATATAATATTATCCACCATAATCAAGTTATGCTTCATCACATAGCTATAGGGATGGTGCAAAATATATAAATCAATAAACATAATCCAGCACATAAACAGGTTTTACAAAAAGCCAAATGATCATCTTATTTAGATGCAAAAAAATTCCTTTGACAAACTCCAGCGTCCCTTCATGATAAAGGTCTTAGAGAATCTATGGTTACAAAGGGCATGCCTCAGCATAATAAATGCAGCTTACAACCAATCAGCCCACAGTGAATATCAATCTAAATGGAGAGAAACTCAAATGTTTCAATAAAATCAAGAACAAGACTAGGATATTCACTTTCTACAAACCTATTCAACATAGTACTTGAATTATTAGCTGGAGGAATAAGACAACTGGAGGAGATCAAGAGGAAAAAATGTAAAGGAAAGAAATCTAAGTATCTTTATTTGTAAATAATATAATTTTTGTACAAAACAAGATTCTAATATCTGAACCAGAAAACTTTCAGCAAAGCAACAGAATACAAAATTAATATTAAACATCAATAGCCTTCTTATATACAAATGACAAACAGATTTGGAAAGAAATAATGGTATTCATAATAGCCTAAAACAAAACAACAAAAACATTGGGGTATCTCTAACCAAGCAAGTGAAAGACTCATATAATAAAAACTTTAAGACATTGAAGAAAGAAATAGAATACATGAGAAAATGGAAAGACTTGCCATGTTCATAGATAAGTAGGGTAAATATAGTAAAATAGGCCACCTACCAACAGAAATTGACAGAATCAGGACCAATCCTAATGAAAATTTCAACACAGTTCTTCACAGAAATTGATAGGAAAACTTTCAGCTTCATATGGAAACACACACACACACACACACACACACACACACACACACACACACACACACACACACACACAGATTATAGAAACAATCCTGAATGATAACAGAAATATATTAACTTAATGTAAACTGTTAAGGACAATTAAGAAATACAAGTTAATGGTTAGTTTCCTTATCAATAATACAATTTTTAATGTGTTCAGAACCATACTTATAGTAATGATAAATACTAATGTAATTAATCACAAGAATAAACTTTACTTAACCTATTTTAATTGTTTTCAAAGTTAAGCCTAAAAGAAGTAACCAGAAACAAGCAAATAGGTGGTCTTCAAATGTTTCAGAGATCTGTGAATACTACTTTAAAAATGTTGAAAATTCCCATAATATATAGAACTGCCCCATCCTAGTGGGATACCTTAAGATACCCAAAGAAGATAGATGGGGCATGACAACTCCACCTGGACTGTGGCAATGCCCCATGCCTGACTGATGACAGGGCTCTGCTTGCACTGTGGACACTTTGGGGTTGGTTGCCTGTTCAAAATAAGGTCAGTCCCACAAGATTTTCCTCTACAAAAGAATCTCAGCCCTGGGTCTGTTAGCCAAAGGCCTATGCTGCTCTCTATGACAGCTAAAGATTAAATGCTGCCCTGTATGACAGCTGAAGACATATCCACTGGCCCAAATAAAACTATGGAGGCTACTAGAAGCTAAAGGGTAATGAGTCTCTGTCATTTTAATTGATACATAGACCATTTAGATTATATGTTCAGTTATAATTTGTCATTCTCAGATCTCTGAGGATAGTGAATGACTTTAGGTTTAACATCAGCAAGCACCCAGCTCCTTTCCTATGGCTTCAGTTGTCATATGTAAAAATCAGGGAAACAGGCCTCACTTTTCCTAGAGCTAATACTAGGTCTGGACACAGTTTACCTTGTTATCAAAAAGAAATAAACTCACAAAACAGATTTCAGTGTAACTTTTTACTGTTGCTTTATTTAAAGGAACTCCCTTTACAACGACTGCCCTCAATAGTCAACCTTCTGTGTCTTGTGGTGAATGACTGTATAGAAAATGGTATAACGTTAAAATCTTAAGTTATGAGGATCAGAGAAAATGTTTAAGGTCTAATGTTTTAGGGTTAAGGTGTGTAAATGCAAGTTTATTTAAGATCTGAGACATGAAGGCATAAGTTGTCATAAGCAAATGATTTAATGTATATAAAAAGAGTAAAATGGTTCAGATTTCTTTCCTTTTTATGCCAGTGCTGTATTAAGACTTAAAATGTTCAGAGTATTGAAATTAATCAGTGGAGTGCTGATAAGCTATTAGTCTACCTCTAGTAAATACTGACTACAACTATCATAGTCACAGCTCAAGATTTTGGTTGTCTCCTAAGTATAGACTTAAAAGTGATTCTCATTGTGATAAAACACCTGTCTAATGCACAGCCAGTCTTCTGGATAGAGAAAAAGGTGTTAATGCTTTGAACCCAGAATCAGTTTTTTATATAACATGAGTCTACTGCCTTTTCTACAACTTGGATTTCGGTAAAGATTAGCATTAGTAATATTAACATGTCTAAAACTTACCTTTTTGTAAATTTAAAAAATTTCTGTAAGCTTCAGGGAATCAAATTCTTGTAAGCTTCAGGGAATTGACATGGATCCACCTCTCATGGGTCAAACGAACTCCAGGTAAGTACTGTCAATCAACAGCCTACTTCTCTCACCTACCTATTCCTAAGGGTGGGACCTCTTCTCTTTTTCTGCTTTTGGGACTCTGCTCCACTAGCTACCAGGAATATATATATATATGTTTTCCAGTCAATTAAAGACTAAAAGACTGCTCCAACTGCTGCCTATACTTGCCTAGCCCCATATTATCTTGCAGAGTCTAGACAGCTAGTTAAACAGCCTGCTCTTCCTGGACTTTACCAACATTCCATTCCAGCTTTTTGGGTCCCCAAGGACACCCCAATGTCAGCAGGAAGTAGTCACAGATGATTAGATCATCTATTATCAACAATGGGGCGGGATGTTGTTGCACACCCAGGACAAATGGCTGAGGTACCCATTTAACATCAAAGCTGGATCTGGCAGCAAGGTTCTCTCAGTATCATCCCTCATTCTCTACCTGTTATAGGGTATGGATCTGATTCCCCACTCTCTACTTGGAACTTTTTCACCCAGACCTCTTCCCTATAAAATCCAGATATTTTGGTTGCCCATCCATTGTGGATCTTTGGCCTTCTGGCTGCATTATGAAGTTCTCCTCTCTCCCTTCTCCCTTCCCCTCACTGGCACAGCTTAGTATGGTCATATCCACTCCCAGATATCACTGCCTCTGTCCATATTCTCCCACATATCTACAACAAACTTGTTCCTTCACCATACCTAAGAGCAGTCATGTCCTTTCCTTTCCTTTTTATTTCTTATTTTCATTCACTAATAGGGAGTGGAACCAGCCCAAGAGAAAGAATCATATTGCAGTCAACAAAACTGAAAGGAGTTGGAGATATAAAGAGTGTTTTGACATCAGACAGAGATGCAGAGTTTGGAATTTGCTGAGCCTCATTTTGGTTTTTCTTTGGTACAGTATTTTCTCGTTCCTTTTCCTATTTTTTGGAATGATAATATATATACTGTTGGATAGATGTATGTATGTTGGAAGCATATTTTTTTAATTTTATTTTACATGGTATTATAGTTAAGAGATTGCATGAATCTCAGAAGAAACTTTGACCTTCAGACTTTTAAAGAATTTTCAGACTGTAAAAGACTATGGGGACTTCTGTAGTTGGACTAAATGCATTTTGTGTTATGTTATGGCTATAAGCCTATGGGGTCCAGGGAGCAGAATGTAGTGGTTTGAAAGAAAATGGTTTCTACAAGGAGTAGAGCTATCAGGAGTTGTGGCTTTACTGGAGTAGGTGTGGGCTTGCTGTAGAAAGTGTGACTGTGTGAGTGGGCTTTGAGGTCTCCTAAGGTTACACTATACACAATGTGGACACAGACTCCTTCTCATGCCTGTGGATCAAGATGTAGAACTCTCAGCTCCTTCTCCAGTACCACTTCATGTTGATTGCACACAAAAGCACACATCAGGCTGATATTCATTAACTTGTGTCAGATACAATTATCAAATTTCTTTAAGATTTAGTCAAGAGGTACAACACTTCCATGGCAGGAAAATACATATATGACAGTGTATAAAATGTTAGTCATTTTTAAAGATTACCTTGAAGAGATCACTGCTAATTTAACAAGGTAGTTCAAATATTAGAGTATAAAAGAAGTTATTTCCTATTAGTTCTTCAGAATAACATATTTAAATCAAAGTCACATAATATTTGAGTAGCTATTAGAAACTAAGCACACACATGGAAAAAAAATAGGTTGTAAGATTGTGAGATTGGTCATCTTTTTATAACATAGTATGACACCTTAAATTTGATCCCTTCAATCCTTATGATGTTGGAATTTTAGAACTGATTTCCTCTCTTTTCCATATGCATACAATGGCACTCATGACCTGCCTTACATATCATATACAAAAATTCACACATACATCTCAGTAATGAAAAATAAAAATTACTTAAATTTAACTAATGAAATAGATACTTTTTTATTTTACCAAATAAAAACATTTGCTTATAAGAAATCGTAGATAATCTAACTTTCTTGGGAAAATACTTTTTAACATAAATATTTATGAGTAAGCAAAATCAATTATTCAACTAATTGGTAGAAAACAAGATCAAAGATATGGGTATTATCACAAACATATGGAATAAATGGACATTCATGAAGTTGATTAAAAGTTAAACAACATAAGTTAAATCTGTCAAGGGAAATTTAAAATAAATGTATGAAATAATGTATGTATTGGCACATTCATCTTTAAATGGTAAATTTACAGTAATAGAGAATCAACATATTTGTATATTATTCAAATACATTCCATTATATTTTAAGGTTTGTTTTCCAAAGGTAGAATTTCTTAGTGATCATTTTGTCTCTCTTTCATGAATAATATCTTTTGAGATGAACATTTTCCTTATTCCTACTCCACTGGTATCACTTACATACTTGAATTCCTAATTTCCTCCTTAAATTTACAAACAATGGGCATTCAATCCCCACCATGTGAATTAAACTCAATTAGATTTGCTCTTCTCTCATAGTATACATGATTTGCATCACCATTTGAATCTTTTCCTACAGTTTTATCAAATTCGTGTAACTAGTTGTGTTTTCTTTATTTTTTATTATATATCATGTAACAAGGATTAAGTCCTCACTACACAATTTCCACCTCATCAAATCAATCACTTCAGCCATCTTTGATGCTTTTGTAGCTGTTGCCAGTCCTTTTAAGGTATTAAATATAGAAAGTATCAATTGACTTCTGTAGGCTTGAGAGATAGTTCTAATTTAAAATTGAAATTTTTAATCTCCTTTTTTATCCTTCATTGCAATAAGGTTATGGCTACAAGTACCCCTCTAAACACCAAGCAAGACAAAAAAAGATATCAGAACCTTTTATCAGTCAGTAAAACTTAAGCTGACAGGGAGCACCCAGCCTAGAAGAGGATTAGCATGCTATATTATGTGAAAGTTCATGAGACATCATTGATCTGCTATAAAAAAATTTCAGCCATTCTTAGTATAGTGATAATTTAAACTTTATTTAAATCAAAATATAATGTTCACATTGTTATAACTATTTAAAGTTAAATATCTGTATAAAATTGTGTTGTAATATATCTTTCCTCTCATCTTTTTTTTTTAATCCTTGCTACATCTATTTAAATCCCCTTTGTCAAAAGTCAGATGATAGCAAGCCATCTGGTGATTGTTTATGTTTTGTGTTCCATGGATAGCTTTATTCTGAATCTCAATCTCTCTCTCTCTCTCTCTCTCTCTCTCTCTCTCTCTCTCTCTCTCTCTCTCTCATTTTGTTTGTTTGTTTGTTTGTTTGTTTGTTTTGTTTTTGGTTTGTCGAGACAAGGTTTCACTGTGTAGTTTTGGTGCCTGTCCTGGATCTCACTCTGTGGACCAGGCTGGCCTCAAACTCACAAAGATCCTCCTAGATCTGCCTCATGAGTGCTGGGATTAAAGATGTGTGCCACCACTGCTTGGCTTATTCAGAAACTCTTAACTTTCATTATGTACTAGGGTTTCTGCATCTTTGCACCAAAGCACATTTGTTTTCTTGGTATGAAAAGTTCTTTTTTATTACTCTAAGTCAACCAGAAGTAACAGTTCCAGTTCCTTTTCTTATTCAATAATTCATTAGTATTGTTTAAAATCCTTGTCAAATTTGTTTTCAAGACACCATTCATGGGGCAGGAGTACATGGTGAGAAACCTAGTATTTGTAGGAAATAGCTTTGTTATTTGGTAAATTGGTTGAATATTGTTGAATATTATATTAAATATTTTACTCAAAACAAGTAAAACTAATTTTCAACTATTGTCAAGCACTGTTATTGAAATATCCCTGGTTACAGTGGGGGGAATAATCACTCTTGATTTGCACTTGGTATAACACTCCTTTATTCACACAATAGGATTACAAGCAATATTTATCCCGTCTTCCAAGTGGTAGAGGGAGTACCTCTCCAGGTGTACAGGTCCGGACTCGCCAGATCTGTTCCTCTGGATCTCAGGTCAGCCTTCCTGTGGTCAACCTTGTCTGCACCGAGGACAGGATCTTTCAGCCCTGGTGCAGGAGAGTCATCTTGCTCGAGGGTCTAACAAGCTCTTTTGGTCATGTCTGAGGCTTCATATTTTATACCCCTTTCTGGGTAGCTTTCTAGTCTTATCACTACTTCCACACATAGCTTATTACTACTTCATTTATGGTTTATTTACATCATTCTATTGCTTATCACATCTGACCAGGGTTGTTCACCCTAGGTTTTACGTGTTCCTTACATCCTGGGACTTTCAAATTGTTCTTTTCCCATGGAGTAGCCCTTTTCTCTCCCCCCCTTCCTCCTTTCTTCCTTTAATTTCTCATTTCCCATATTCCTCCCTTCATTTCTTCATTCCTTCCTCCTTAGCTTCCTTCCCTCCTTCTTCATTCTTTTCTTCCTTGTTCCTGTTCTCCCATTAGTTGGTATCATTCTCTATGCCTTGACTCCACAATGCCTTTAGGTTATTCTCTGTTTTTTCTACGGCTTTAAAGACTGCAATGGTATAATTTAATGATGTTTGTATGGCATTTGTCATGGAAAATATTGTTATGAATCATAATGTTGTGAAATTATTCTAATTTCTATTTTAAATTATTAGTACTATCTTAATTAGTGTTTCTGTTGCTGCGATGAAACACCATGACCAAAAAGCAAATTAGGGAAAAATGGCTTATTTGGCTTATACTTCCATATTGCTGTTCATTATTGAAGGAAATCAGGACAGCATTCTGGAGGCATGAACTGACACAGAAGCCATGGAGGGGTGCTGCTAACTGGCTTACTTCCCCTGGCATGTTCAGCACATTTTTTAATAGAACCCAAGACCACTGGCTCTGCCTTAGCACCACCCATAAGGAGTTTGGCCCTCCTCCATTGAGTGTTAATAGAGAAAATGCCTTACCGCTAGATCTCTGGAAAAGAAAGTATTTCCTCCACTGAGAATCTTCCTCTCTGATAACTCTAACTTGTTTGTCAAGCTAACATAAAACAAACCAGTCCATGAACCATTCAATATGTTACACAAGAGCTCCCCTAAACACCAAGCAAGACAAAACAAACAAACAAAAAAAAAAAGAACACAAGATTGAGCTTTGAACCCAAGCAGAGAATTCATGGGTTATATTACTTGAATGTGTTACAACTCATCATTGTTCTTATATAAAGAAATTACCCAACTGCTGTTAATACAGTAACATGATAACTTAAAATTAGTGAGATTTACTTAACTCTTAGCAGGAAGAAAATGCAGTATACTTTTAAAAGTATGAGTAATGAAAACAATAATAGGTCCAGCCTATATTGTTTTCTCTCACAGTCTGTGGAAATCTAACAACCAGCTGAGGATTCTAATCTGAGGGATATCAAATGAATCTAAGCACACTGAATTCTTTAGTCTATTCACTTTATTCTTCTAAATCCATTCACTTTATTCTTCTAAGTCAATTCTATCTACACAGTTTCTCTTCTGTTCTCATACTTAGTTCCTCTCGGTCCCTCCTGCTGTTCTCTCATCATTTTACCTAGTTCTTTCCATCTTCATCCTCATCTTGTTCTTCTCAATCAATTCCCCCAGTTTTGAGAGGGAACCAGTACATATACACAAGCAGTAATTCTTTGGTAAAGCAATTCGAGGGCTTGAAGTTTTCACAGTTGCTGAGAGAAGTGATGAGTATCCAAACATAAAGCAATAATTGTCAGCTTCCAATTACAACCCAAAAGGGGAGTGACTAAAGGGGAGTTCTCTGGTAGGGTCAGCTAAAGGTTAAGATCAATTAGGGAATCTAGGAACAGCACCTGGCTGAGGAAGTATTAAAACTTAATTTGCACAAGGAAGAAGCTTGGCACCTATGGCCTGCCTGGCCTGAAGGGCAATCTCCTTGGGTCAGTGGGAAGTAACTACCTTAACTCAGTAACTAGGAAGTGGCTAAAACAGGAATGTGAGCAGTAAATCTCTTAAATTAGGGCCTTGGGTAAATAACCCGGGGTGAAGGTAAGGAGTTGTGGATTTAATTGTTAGTGGTTCTTTTTTTTCTCTGTAGGTGAGATAAGCTAATGTTTATCTACGTGTAGTTTTGTCCTTGGAAAAAAGTATCTTTGCAGAAGTACTTTTGTCAGGAAAATGGCCCTGGCCAGGTTTATATTAATGAAAAATAAACACAGCTGGGGACAGTTATCCAATTACCCCAAATGTATAGGGAAAACTGTGCCCAAGAATGAGATGCAATCATGAGATGACATGTAAACATTACATGGAAATGCACGGTAAATGATGAGAATCATAGCTGTTATTGTATAAGAAGTTTACAACAAGAAACAGCCAGTTCATTCAAAAGGCAGTAATTCGATAACTCCTCCTGTGATGGTTTCCTCTAACAGAACCCTTGGTTCTGATAGGTTGACCTTCTGAACTCTAGTTGTCACCGTTGTATATGCCCATGGTCTTTTGATACCAGTGGCTCTCAATATAAGAGGTCTTAGATCTTTTAAAGATGGGAAGACCTTGTAAGGAGAAATATTGATGATATTGAGGAACTTAAAATGCCTACTACCTCTAAGCACAATAGACAGAGATGTTTTGGTTAGTATGCTCTATAATTCATCTATGAACTTTATACACATTTATACTTTAATTGCTTCTTGATAACCTATTTATATAATGTTTTGAAAAAAATTCATTTTGCTATTGTTTTGTAATACTATTTACTCTCTTAAAATTTATTTTCACTAGTGTTAGTATAGCCATTTAAATTCTCATATATTTGCTATTACTTCTCTGTACGTGTCTTAATCTGTTAACAATGAAAGATTTGTGTCTTTGAAACTAAAATATTCTTTTTTTGATTCATTGTAAACATTATTATCATTTAAGAATTTTAATTTAAACTTATAATTATGTTTAAACAAAAAGCATAATAAAAATGAGATACATATGTTTTAGGTTTGAGGTGATGATAGTTTGGAGCAAGCAAATAACTAATTATATATAATGAATAGTTCTAGTATTTCAGACCTTAATATTCTACAAAAAAAGCTAACCTTATAATAACAATGCTTTGACCTGATCAACAGATCATTTGCATTATACTTTGTGTTCATATGTAACTGATTTTATAAGCATAAATGCATGAGTTTAGTTCTACAAGACTTTGTCTTTGAACATGTATCTTGAGCAGTTAAGTCACACTTCCTTTCTTAGTTCTACCTTTGGACAATGGCTTAACTCTATCAATAATCATAAATTATCTTAAACCCGCATAACAAAATTTATTTAATAGTAAAGATTTTATTTAGTCCTCTACAAGTTTTATCTGCTTTTATCACATCAAGAATTAAAAAGATGTAATCTGGAGATGAAGCACCCTTTCAAACTTCTTTTATTACAAATTTTTATTTTCACTAAAAAGAGTAATGAGTGAACTCTTCAAAGTGAAATTCGTGATTTATTTCTTAGAAGATTAGCAAACCTGTCTTCAATCAAGAAATAGTGCAGAGAATCTGACATCAAAGTCTGGATATAAATTCCAGTTTCTATCTTAGAATTTCAAAGTTTCTCTTTCAGGTAAGAGAAGTGACTCAGAATGTAAGAACAAGCCTGCTCATCTGAGTTCCTGTAGTTGGAGAGCTTTTTTCCAGGTGCCACCAAGCCCCCGCGGTCCCACAACCCACAAATGAAATAATCATATAGACATTTATATTATATAAACTGCTTGGCCATTAGCTCAGGCCTACCATTGTCTAGCTCTTACTCTTATATTTAGCCCATTTCTATTAATCTATACTTTGACACATGGCTCGTGGCTTACCAGTACCTTACACCTTTCATGGCAGCGGCTGGCCGTGTCTCTGTCCAGCCTTCTACTTCCCAGAATTCTCTGTGTAATATCCATCTTTGTAAGACTGAAATGCCACTGTGGCTGCTGGCTCCACCCACCTCAGCTTCCCAACATGGCAGTGGTACAGTTTATCATCAGCTCTGGGTCTGGAGCCATGTGTACCATCAACTATCAAGTTCAGTCTCTGCAAGAAGAAAGAACCAACTCTCTTGAGAATGTTGTTTTCTGACATCCACACACATTTTGTGACAAGCTAGTGCCTTTGCTGAAACACACACACACACACACACACACACACACACACAGTCTCCACACACAAGTGAAAAATACAATAATAATAAAAAGTAAACTTAAAACATTTTCAGTTAAAACTTGAGAATTTATGTAGATTATCTTACATATAGTGCAAATTAGTCTCAAACTCATGATACTTCTGGATCTATCTCCTTAGATTTTGCAGGTATGCATCTATACTCAGGATGCAAAATAATCTTTTAATTAATTGTTTCAAAGTCAAAGCTGCATTTGTATGTCTCCTTAGACTGAAAGTCATATTTTTGATTAGTCATATATCTATTTTAACTTTTTGAGATTATAAGATAATTACAGAAATGCTTTTAAAAATCGCTATAAAAGGCTCTGGGAAACATGGCTGTATTTTGCTCAAGACTATTGTTTCTTCTTTCTTTGCCAATATTACTTGAGGAACTTATATGATATGTTACAGATGATATTCTTGAAGTCATCTGAGGCATCATTGAAACTTTTGAGGCTGAAGAAAAGAAGCAGATACCCTAACAATGTTAGGTACCAAACTTGCCACCCATCTGAAAGAATATGTTATTCTAGATTTCTCAAGAAATGAAAATATTTCAACTATTACTCTATGGAATTGTGACCCTAAACTTTAAACCAACCTTTTGTCTTCTGTGGTTGTGAAAGTGCTCCTCTGACTCTTGTGTTGTATTTCCTACTATTTTGTCTTTAATCGCATGGCACAAATTAGTATTTGCAAAAAATTAAGCTTTCCATTTAAATGATAAACAGTATTGTGTATAAAATTAGAAATAGATTTTATGAACCTGTAACCAGAATGAAAGTTATTCGTTATAGGTGATGTGAATATATATTGCCATCAATACATGCAGACAATATTTTGTACTCACTGCATGAATGAGTTTTTATATGAAGGAGAATAGTACCTCTGGCCAAATATTATATGTCAAAAAATACACAGGCCAAAGAAACTGTGCTTTTAAAGATAGGAAGTCTGTGCACATAATGACCTCAGCTGCCATTTGTTCTGAGATGAAATTTGTATGTGGTATAGGCAAGAGTGTTTGGTCATACATCTGCAAACTCATTTGCACAGCAAGAAATATACAGATACAAAGGTTATATTGAAGTGCTCTCTGTGAACCTAGTTCCTACAAGCTTTTCCAAGTTCCTCCAAGACTTAAAAGAAAAAAAAAAATGTATATATCAAACCAGAACATTTCTTCAAGTGGAAGGAAAACATTTCTACTAAAGGAAGCAAATTTAAAACTAACATGTAAAATGTTTGCTTTCAAAAATCACCTTATTATTAGTTGAATGGAATTTTAGAAGTAGAATTTGTGATTTTCTTGTAAAGTCTTAAAGTTCTTTTGGTTAATTGGATAACATTTTTTGGATAACATTTAAAGTTTAAAATTCTCTCAGTAAATGGATAGCATGTTATAAAATGTTACTCAGTGTCCCAGAAATCTTATTCTCCTTAACGTGTGACTTATCATACTAAAATTTCACATTTTCCAATGAATGCATGTTTCCATTGAAGAAATGTACATGTAATTTTTGATTGAAAATGACATCTTTTGTGTTGCAGACATAACATACATTCCTGAAAATTCTTCATTGACTTACATTGTTAATGATTTCAAAATCTGTTTTAGGTAATGATTATAAACCGCACAAAGGACTTACTTCAAAATCAGCAAAAAAAAATAAAAATAAAGAGAAAAAGAAAAAAATCTGTTTGTTGGCTTTGGTAAGTTTTGGTTTGTTTTGGTTTGATATTATTGCTGTTGTTTATAGGAGGGGGTCTCCTGTAGTTCAAGCTGTCCTGGACTTACTATGTAATTGAGGATGGGTTTGATCTTCTAATCTTTGTGACTCCACCTCCCAGATACCAGGATTGTATCTGTGTACTGCAAACCAAGTTCAGTTCAAGGAAGTGTTAATTATCAACTTGTTTAACATTCATATAGACATGAGTGTGTGTATATTTTTAACAGGAAGTTTGTGTGTGATGTACATATGGAAATACCTAATTATCTAAAAAAAAAAAATGAAGTTAGTATTTCATTGTATTCTCTCTTCCATTTACTTCCTCCAGCCTCTCCCAGGTCTTCTCCCTTAGACACTCCCTTGTCCCCCCCATCACAATCACATTGATAACTCTCCCCCTTTTGAGTACTGACACACACACACACACACACACACACACACACAATGAGTTTGGTTTTTGTCTTTGTATTTACATAGTTTCAAGGCTGCTATTTTGTGTTGGATAACAAACATGGGGCTGCTTTCAGCTCGAAGCTGGCTAATTGGGTCTCTATCAGCAGTCATAGCTGCCTGTAGTCTTTGCCTAGGGGTTGGAGTAAGACCAGAACAATAGCAATGTCAGTGCTAGTACATATGGAGAAACACTCACTTCTTGGTGACACATTCCTGGCAAGTCAGTAAGAGACATTCAGATTTTTAACATATATTATCCCTTCGTGGAAGTGAAGATTTTTAGAGAATGTGACAGGAAGAGGAAAAAAACCAAAAAACAAAAAGAAAGGGGAAAAAAAAAACCTTTAAAACATTAGCCTAGCTATAGAATCCTAGCAAATCATTTACTTTTTACCTATTTATTTATTTTTCATTATTTGTTAGGTGTGCTTTATACAATGGCTCTGAAGGAAGAATACATGGCCACTAAAAGTGTTTCTTGTTTGTTTGTTCTTTTTTTTTTTCTTCTCATCACTATTAAGAAATTAAAAATAAAAAATGTGGGTTGAGAAGGAAAACATCACATAGTTTACCCTTTAGTCCACTCATCTTTACTTACAATTAATTGATCATTGCCTCCAGTCATTGGTCTGGCTGGAGGCCATGGCTTCTGCTACACCACCAATAATGGGCCCTCACTAGGGCTCCTCTTGCATTCCCTGTTGTTGTCCTGTGTCTTGGAGATCCTACTATTTTGAATCTATAGGTTCATCCCCTTCACGTGCTCCAACAGTTCACAGATTCAGTTCATGCATTCTGACCCCATGTATTTCCCCACCCCCTTACATCCACCCTCTGTCCTTGCAACCTCCCTGGCAAACCAAAACCAAATAAAACAAAGAAACCACAGAAAACAAAAAAAAAAAAAAACAAACAACAACAACAACAAAATAAGAATCTTAAAGTGATGTGAAATTCACAAAGAATCAATGAAAGTTAAAAAATCATGAATCTTCTATTTGAAGGAATTCTATGAACAATAATTGGTTAATTACCTTCCAGTCCTTGTGCAAATGGAAATAAGCCTTAATAGAACTATGTGAGAGCACAGAATTGCTCTGCTTTCTACAGTATAAGAAAGAGAACTTGTCAGCACTTCTATTTCTTTTTGTAATTAATTTATTCTTTCATGTATTACATCCCAACTGCAATTTCACCTCCCTCCTCTCCTCCCTCCCCATCCATTTATCTTATGCTTTACTTCAGAAAAAGGCAAGCCTCCCCAGGATATCAACCAAACATGGCATATAAAGTTACATGAGACTGGGCACCGCCCCATATTAAAGCTGGATGAGGCATCCCAGTACTGGACCAAGAGTGATCAGGTGGGAATAGAAAGGAAGGAAAATATCCTGGGAGAGATAACTGGAATTAGGGGCAATTTGGTGGCAAGGTAGAAACATTGTGTAGTGGAAACTCCCAGGACTCTACTAAGCTAAGACTCCTAGTAATGGGGAATAGGGAATTTGAACCAGCCACCTCCTATAACCAGGCAAGACTTCTAGTGGAGAGATTCTGACAACAAGCCAGGCACAAAACCTTTGATATACAATTTGTTCTCCTGGCAAGATGTGTTGGACTAAAGGTGGCAGAGAAATTGTGAGACTGGCCAACCAAAGACTGGAACAACCTGAGACTTACACCATGAGAGGGAGACCATCTGAGACACCTCCTGAAGGACTAAAAACAGAGGCTGGCCCAAAGAATAGACCAAAACACAACAGGAAAGATGAAAGTAAATTAAATGATTCCTAATGATATTCTGCTATAGTTATAGACAGGAGCTGGCAAAATCATCATCAGAGAGACTCCATCCATCAGCTGATGGAAATAGATGCAGAGACTCAGCCAAACATTAGGTGGAACTTGGTGAATCCTGAGGCAGAAGGGGAGGAAGGATTCTAAGAGCCAGAGGGGTCAAGGATACCACAAGAAAACTCATAGAATCATAGGGGCTCACTGAGACTGAACTGGCAATCAAAGAGCCTGCATGGGAGCTCTCTGCTAGGTCCTCTCATATATTTTATAGTTGTTTAGCTTGTGTTCTTGTGGACTCCTAACAGAGGGAGCTGGGGCTGTTTCAGATGCTTTTGCCTGCTTTGGGGACCTTTTACCTCCTACTGAGTTCTTCTTCTTCTTCTTCTTCTTCTTCTTCTTCTTCTTCTTCTTCTTCTTCTTCTTCTTCTTCTTCTTCTTCTTCTTTGACACAGTTTCTATTTTAATATTTTCCCTCCTTAGAATTCAGATGACTCTAGATTTCTATTGATGTCCTTATTCCAACCCCAACTACCTACTCAGAGGTTTTTCACATTATAACAGGGAAACCTTATACTTCACAAGACATATCCAATGTAAGAGTAAATCTATCTCTAGCTCTTAAAAAACAATTAGGTTTAATATTTTCAGATTACTGTCTGATTCAAAACTCAGTCAGTCCCAACGCACTGGGAATACACAGAAGAAGGAGTCTGAAACAGCTAGAGCTATCATGTAAACATAGACCCTGGAACAGTGACAGGATCTCTATAGCCCATCTCACTTTTTTTTGTTGTTGTTGTTGGCTTTTCAAGACAGGGTTTCTCTGTAGCTTTGTAGGCTGTCCTGGAACTTGCTTTGTAGACCAGGCTGGCCTCAAACTCATAGAGATCCACCTGCCTCTACCTCCCGAGTGCTGGGATTACAGGCGTGCGCCACCACTGCCTGGCACTATCTCACTTTTAACTGCAAGATGAGGAAACACAAGACCAGAGAATTCATGTGATTCACCTAAAGAAATCAGTAGGTCCCTGCCCTTCATCAGTATCCCAATGGACAATTTTAATGCCTTCATATTATCATCAGCTCTCCATGAAATGTAAGTCATGTTCTTGTTTAACCACTTTTAATTTTTCCCCTTTGATCTCAGCTACACTTAGTAACTGGGAATTCTAACAATCTGTCAGCTGTCCTATCAGTACATTGGTAACCTTTGTAAATTTCTACATCATTGATTGATGTCTATTTACTGTTTTTCTGTAGGCACTATTTGTTGATTCTCCTTCAGTCTGCCACTTTCCAACTCTTAACAAGGTTGTGTTCACATTTTGTGGTCAAATTTTCACTCTGTATTGTGAAACTCTGTAGATTTTCACTATGGAGCCAATTTTGTACGGTTATATAGATTTTATTTTCTAAGTTTAGAAGGTCGTCATGTTTGATTTTGTTTAAAAGACAACATTTTTAGTGCAAACATGACATGCATTTTCCAGTTTCTGTCTCTTGTATTTTAACAAACATTTGTCACTGTGAAGCTGAATATATGGGTAGGGAGTATTTATAGTGTGGAAAAAAGAACACAGAGCTGCTGCTCTACAAATGAGCTAGTCTGCATAAATTATGTTTTTGTTGCTCTGCTTTACACTTCTAAAATGAGAGACTCAGTTAATAGAGTCTTTGGTTATTTTCTACTTCTAAAATTAGGTGACTTTGAATCAAGTCAGACTGTTAAGTAGAATTTTATATTATTCTAATTGGCCTTCTAGCTAATTTGCTACATTAAGTATTCAATCATCTGTAATTAAAAATGCATTCAGAAAATAAGATATATGCTGAATTCGTTTACATTAAATTCTTTTTTTCTTATTGGTCTATATATTACTTCTGACAAAATGCCTGGAAAGTTTGCAATGTTTGATCATATTAACCATTTAACTGCTTCCTATTACTCACCATCCTACCCACACTGCACATGATGTAGAAATCAGTGCTACTAATAGCCAGTTTTCTTGTCTTTCCAGTATTGTATTACATAAGTAGATACATTCTTACTAACAAAAATTCTAAGTCACAAAATATTTACCAAATTATCATTTCTTCTCCTGTATGTAAATTGCATGCCCTTCATGCCTTTCATATATATATATATCTTTAGGTTGATCATTCCATCTGGAAAATGCCCACAGTGTTAGAGAGAAGGGCAAATACTGAGTTTATCCAAGTAATTAGGAAAATTCTGAAACATCAGGCTTCCTTGCCTTTAATTGTATCACTTTGTTCCTAAATTCAATGTTACTAAATTAGCAGCAAGAACAATATCCTATTATAGGATTATTTTCAATAATATACGTATCACTCATATAACTATCTGCACCTCTAATTTCATGATTATCAAATAAACAATTTGTTTCAAATTATTCTGTATATGACTTAAGGAAAACCTGGTAGAAGTCACGTAGTACTTGAGCACGGTCTAGGCAGTTATATATTGATTATATTCATTATGTTAGAAAAATCCAACAGAAACATAGTCCAAGCAGTTAGTTATTAAATATGTGATTCCATCAAGGCTCACTCACTGAATAGAAGGTGATAATGATTAATTATTGATGTGCTTAAAAGTTGTTTCTTCAACAGCCTTTTACTGAAATATTCATAGTCCAAATGATCGAAGTAGGACCTGGGAACTTTGAGAGATAATTAAGTCATATGACAGTGCCCTCTTGAATGACTTTAGATGCTACTATGGTCTAAATCCTCTCTCTTAAATCAAATATTGAAACATTTGAAATATAAAATGTTAAATTTAGAAGAAGAGTCATGAATAAGGGGAGATCCTCCCTGAAGGGAATTAATACTTACCCAGCATATTCAGTGAGTAGTTTGCTTCTACTATGAGCATATTTTTAGGTACATTTTAGAAGTAGAGAACAGATTCACAAAATACCAATATGTAAATGATTTGGTTATAGATTTTTAGATTCTTATACTAGGAGAAAACGAGTTCATAGATTTTATGAATTTATCTAGTCTCAAGGCCTTTTGTTATATGTGCAAGATACCAAGATAATGCCACTATGAAGGAAGACTCAGTGAAGTGCTACATCTGTTCCATCTCTTAAATTAGAAAGAACAATGAGGAAATGGGGAGTTCCTCATTGCTAATCTGCTTGCATCTTGATCTGATGCTCACCAGGCTCCAAGAATACCATCAATTACATTTTATTATTTATATGATAATTAGTCCATGACGTGTTGTTACAGTGGTCCAAAGGAAACAGTATCCTCCTAATCTTTTGTTGCTGGTAAGTAGAGTCATGGTAATCATCTTCCTACTGCAATGCTGTGGCTAGTTAGGTTCCAATTTGTAGTCAATAAGTCAAAAATTTAATTGTAAGAGAATGTCCTAGTTTATAAAACATTTTAGTTTCTGAGAAATATTGAGCAACTGATAAACATATGGCTAACAGAATGACAGTGAAGCCTTAACCAAAGAAAACTTCAGTAGCAGGTTATAGTGATATTTTATTTGTATTGAAATGTGATTTTATTTGTATGTTAATAAAGTTGCCTTGGGGTCAGAGCAAGCCATAGCAGAAGCTGGGCGGTGGTGGTACACACCTTTAACCCCAGCACTTGGGAGGAAGAGCTAGGCAGATCTCTGTGTGTTCAAGGATACAGCCAGCATGGCGACACATGCCTTTAATCTCAGCACCAACCGTAGAAGACCTGGAGGTCCCTATAGACAGGCAGTGACAAGGAGGTCATGTGGCTGGGTTTACAACCAATGAGAAAGCAGAAGAGAAAGTCTATAAAAAAAGAAAAAACACACAGAAGTAGCTCTCTTGCAGAGAGGAAAGACAGAGCAGCAGTGAAGGGTAAGATTTTCAGCTCTCAGCTATTGCTCCAACCTTGACCTCTTGGCTTTTAACTCTTCAACTGGCTCTGTTTTTTTTATTTAACAAGGTGGTTACATCTACAGCAGGTCATCCAGTAGGTAAAACAAGGCACAAAAATAACAAGGTGCCAAGGAAACACTTGAAGAATGCCTCATTGTCTTTAGGAAAAATGTAGATTGGGAAGCTAAAATATGGTAGTCAGAATCCTAGTATAACAGTCATTTTTTTTAAAGATGTGCCATTTTTAAGTTAAGTCTGATATTGAGAATTCAATATAATGATATGGAAAAAAAGCTATTTTAACTCTAGAATGTAAATGTGTGAGGGACTACATTGAAGATTGATTGGCAAGGAAGTGCCATTTCAAGTTCCCTTTGACAGAACTCCTCATCTCCAATGAATGGATATGTCTTAGACCCCTTTACTTCACACAAGATTTTGGTGTCCTTGGTGTATTCTACAGTTTTAAGGTACCATTTCCTCACTAAGAATATGTAGAGGTTCAAAAAGATCTAAACACAGGAATATCAATTCTATTTAAAGGAACTAGGCTATTCAGCAGATTTCAGGGCATCTCTCACATATATTATATCAACAAATGACTTGAGTCTTAAATATCAGTCATATTTATGTGTTTAATGTTTAGTTTCCAAGATTTTGTCATATGGGTGGAGTAGAAACTTAAAAATAAGTAGCTTTACATTATAATTCAATTTTCTCAGACACTACTATGGTAGTGTATATTTCACTGTCATACCTATTAGTTGCTAAAGCTAAAGTTCGATTAAGAATGAATCAGGATATTGACCTAGAGAAAATGAATGGAAATTTATATATATATATTGGTATGTTCTTCCTGCATGTCAGTATACTAAGAACAGCAGAGGGTTTATTCCATACCTGGGACTGCATAATCAACTGCTGGAAATATGCTTCTATTTTCCATAATTTACTATCAAATTTAAAGTGTTTTGTCATTTAATCATTTGCCCTTAGCTGAGATATTTCCCTAAGCTCACATCTTCAGCTTTCTTAACATAGATTTGGTGTCTATGACCAAGTGATAGAAGAAAAAAATATATCAGGATCATCTTCACAGATGAATCAGATCAATATGTTTATGTTAACTACAAAATAGGAATGTTCCTGAAATGAATGTGACTAAATAATTTCTTACCAGTAAGCACCTCCTTAAAATCATTAATAGTTTTCAATTTTATGTGGAAAGATACACAGATTTGCACAGGATTATATGTAGATTCATAAAATGCGTTGATTATTATTAGAAACCTAGATAATCATGGTCTAAGAGGTGACATGTAGATTGGCTCATGAGAAGGCAGACAAATTGTTTCTTTGGTTCTCACACAAAGTCCCAAGAAGTTTTACTCATCCAAAAGACAGGAAAACAACCAGGCAAAAGAAAGACATGTGTTTTAGAGGTCAACCAGCCTTTGTTTTCTGTCAATAAAGTTTTATCATTATGGACTCATAAGTAGAAAAATATAGAGGCAGTACATAGGGATTAAATGAGCCCACATTTCTCTCTCTCCCCAGCAAGCCTGATTTTCCCTATTTATACCTTGGTTTGTTACTAATGTTTGAGTAGCCCAAGTAGTCAATTTGGGAAATAAATTTATGTTCTAGATTTTGATGATAACCATATACAAGTCTCTGGTCAGCATCACCACTGAATATTTATATGGACTCTAATATTTTTTTAATTGTCTCCACTGCTGTGAAGAGACACCATGACCACAGCAACTATTGTAAAGAAAAACACTTAATTGGGGATAGCTTATAGTTTCAGACATTTATTCTATTATCATCAAGGCAGGAAGCAGGGTAGTGTGCAGGCAGCCATTGTGCTAGAAAAGGAGCTGCAGGTTGTAGAAGCAGACTGCACACTAGGTCTACCTTAAGCATATAAGACTTCAAAGCCTGCCTACACAGTGACACACTTCCTCCAAAAAGGCTACACCTCCTAATAGTGCCATTCCCTATGAGCCAACCTTTCAAACACATGCATTTATGGTGGGCCATTCCTATTCAAATCACCATATTTATTTACTTCTCCATATAACATAATCTCTTATGAAAGGAGTAATTTTGAATTAAAGATATATGACATTACAATATAAATATTGTATGTCCTATCATATATAAACATACCTGCTTCTATCTTGATTAAGAAGAATTGATAGAAATGTCTCAAAATGACTTGTGTTAAGTTCATACATGAGTTGGGAAATTTAGTAACTGATGGATGATCATATCAAATGAAGTGATTAATCAGTTAATGATATAAACTTTGAGTTAACTGTATGAAAACAATAGAAGCTTTCATGTGCAGATCTTCAGTGAAGGAAGTAGATAACAGTGGATGTGTTTTGACTGCTGTGCTTTTCCTAGACCCTTTCCTGTATTCTCCCTTGTTTCATGGCCACCATGACTTAAATAGTTCTGCCACACCCTTAGACCTCATCAGATGATGAGAATCTATGGAGCCATCTAGTCATATGCTAAAATTTCTGAAACAGTAATCAAAAGCAAATTCTTCCTTCTCTTAGATCATTTCTCTCATGGCTCATTACTCAGCTCAGAATTATATACAGTGATAGTGTTAGAATCATTTCTTTGAAGTAACTGATATTTTAGAGCAGGTTTACTTGATATTTTAGCTGGAGTTCTGTGGTTATGTACATATGTTTTGTGATGAGTCATGAAGTATCTATCCTCCCATATATAGTGAACTGAAATAGAAGTGTCCTGCAACAGAGACACCAAGAATGGATACTGAAGGACTATTTGGAAGAGTGTCAGTCTCTAAAATATTGCAACATGAGAACAAATGCCTGTCATACTATATTCTCTCATTAAAGTTATTTTAAAAAAAATGTAAACATGACACTTTAGACAGCCAGTAGCAGTACAGAATGAATGTGAGTAGACATTTATGCAAAAGTAGATAGTGATGATATCATCACAGTCCAAATACATTTGACGTTTCTGTTCACTTTCTACCACCACCCCCTCCCCCCCATTTCTATAGTGTGAGCATAAGAAGCTCTTTTGCAAGCTTTCTCTGGCTGATAAAACTTGCTCAGAGTACAAGAAATAAAAGTTGATTTGCAGTTGGAATCGATTCATTCAGCCTTAGAGAAGTTTCAGAATTAGGACTTTGATAAATGCCTCAGTTTTCTTTAGTGAGGAAGTTCTTGAGGCATATTCAAACAATTTTCCAGCTGGATTAAAATGCAACACTTGATATCAGTAACCTACTGAATAAATCATCATTTGTTGAAATACTTCTGTCTCTTTTCTCTATGTCATTTCCTGATTTCTTCCCAAATAAATCCATTAAGCTTAAGATATCCTATCCCATTGTCTATTTCTAGGAAAACAAAAATTTATGGTGTGTTTCCTGCCTTTAGCTAACATTAATATAAATCCAATTATGTTTCAATATTACCCTTGGTACCACTTTCTTCTCATGAATCTTGCTTTAATATCCTAGGGCTGCAGTAATACTGTTATCCCCTGAAGAACTATACTATTTTGGCACAAATTCTGACCTCTCTCAATAAATGCCACACATTACCCATTTTCAAAAGCACAGTTAAAGTTCAACTCCCTTCCTTCAGTGGTTTTATCCTCTTATTATGTTATGTACATAGCAATCATAAAAACATACAGAACTTTATCAACTCCTGCTTCCTTAGTTGAATCATTAGACTATAAGGATCTGTCCTCTGCATCGCATCAAAATCAGTTCATGCACCTAATATGATCTACTGTACTTCTGTATTATTGGTGAATTTGAAAGTTAATGACTTCTGACAAGCAAATAGCCAGTGTTTCATCTTTGCCTTCTTTCTCCTTACATATTTGCAGACATGTTATTTTGAATGGATTCTACTCAAATTTTGATAATTATATCTAGACCTCAGGTATTTCATTTCCCTGATATAAGTTTACATGGTGATTATTACTATATGATTATATTGCTTGAAGGAAAATTTAACTGTAATTCTTATTTGGAAACTTTCATGTTATAGCAATAAAAAATGACTCCCAAATCCTACTGTTACCAACTGCTCTGAAATGAATGTTTCCTATTCAAGCAAAACAAAAATATTATGTCACACTTGTAATTTTCAACCCTTGCTTTTTTCTGGCAAGCAGGGTTTTTTTTTTTTTTTCTTTTTATGGCCCATCTCTTGCTCCAAATCTGCCTCTCTCTCCTTTATATCTCTATCCTTTTCCTTTCTGGTAACTCATTATTTTGTTCTAGACAGTGTTAATTGGAAGGAATATTATCATTAGTCTAAAATCAGCACACTTCCATTAGTTCCAATTTAAGACTTCCTGGGCTTAAAGAGCAGAGTAATAGGGGATTTGTGCTTCACCACTTTGTGATCTCCATGGTTGTGTTTTCAGTGACAGGTAAAGTATATGCTCAACAGTTACTTTACATCATTATGTAATTGCCCAGCAGTTTATGGTAGTGTAACCTGTATTCAAGTACTTGAAGGACATTTTTCTCTTGACTGATGACTGAAACATTTTCTTTTGAGATACCTGGAGACATAAAGTTGAAAAATCAAATACCACAGCAAAGGCAATGATTAGTAATGATTAATTGGGCACTTGCTTATAGTTTCAGAGGGTTAGTCCATGATCATTATGGCAGCAAGCAAGACAGCCATATCCCTGAAGCAGAATCTGAGAGCTTTACTTCCTGATTGTCATAGTTAGTGTTCCTATTGCTGTGATGAGACACCATGGCCATGGCAACTGTTATAAAGGAAAATAATTAATTAGGGTTGGGTTGCAGTTCAGAGGTTTAGTCTGTATGTATGTATGTATGTTTAGACTGTATGTATGGGAGCATGCAGGCAGTCATGGTGCTGGATAGGTAGCTGAGTGTTCTACATCTTATTCTGTAGTTAACAGGAAGTGAACATTCACATTGAGCATGGCTTGAGCATATACAAGACCACAAACCCTGCCTCCACAGTGACATACTTTCTCCAACAAGGCCACATCTATTTTAACAAGGCCACATCTCCTCATAGTGCCACTACCTATAGGATAAGCATTTAAACACATAAGTCTATGGGAGCATTACTTATTCAAATTGCCATACTGAAATACAGGCAGCAGGCAGAGACAGACAGAGACAGACAGAGAGAGAGAGAATTATAATAAACTTAGAGTGGGCATTTGAAATCTCAAATCCCTCCACAAGTGACATAACTCTTATAAGAGGCAACAGCTACTAAAATAAGGCAATGTTTTATAATCTTTCACAAATAGTTCTATTAACTTGGGTCCAATCATTCAAATATATAAGCTTTTGATGGCCATTTTCATCCAAATGTTCTTTAATTTTATTCTTTTTCTTTCCCTCATTGCTATCCTTTACTTCTTGCTTCTTTGATTTAGCACTTATAATTTAGAGGCTACCATTTTTTTTTAAAGTTGATTCAAACACCAAGAATAAAAATCTAGTTGTAATCATAATAGAAGGAGCTAAATTTGAATATTAATACTCAAACATAACCATTATAATTACTGACAATGCAAATACTTGTATTAGTACTTTGCAGCTGGTAAAAAAAAAATGATCACCTATAATTTGGGATGTCAGAAATTTGTTATACTTCCCACCACACAAAATAAGCCTACTTTTATTCTCCATTTGCTCATCAGCAGAGTTCAGTCTCTTCTTGTTGTATGACTAGGATTTTTGGTTGCTCTAGCCACAGATAGAAGAATCTCAGTAAAAATTTTATCTTCAGTTTAGGTCTCTATTATACTATATTCTTACTGTAAAGTTTCATATTATTACATTAGGAATAACGTGATAGCCACAGAAAATCCATATATAAAAATTCTTGATCCTTATCACATCCTCAAAATTGCTTTTTCTATGTAAGATAGCCATGATAGTTAATGCTGATAGTTAACAGAATTTAGACTCACCTAATAGATAAACCTCTGTGGATGCTTGTAAGAGATTATCTAGATTAAGTTAATATCTTGGAAGAACTACCTTGATTACTTTAGTTAAAATGGAAAAACATATTTTTTTTACTGGAAATATTAACATTCCATGAACCTAGTTAGTCTTATTAACAAAACCCGGGAGTTAAATATAGGAGTAATAACCTGAAAGATCAGAGAAGTAGAGGAGTGGCCATCAATGTCTTCTTACCTTTCTGAATCCTGTCTCTGCACTGTCTTATCACTTCTCTTTAGACCTCCCTCCTGCTGAGATTAGAGGTATGAGCCTCCCAAGTACTGAGGTTAAAGGTGTGAGCTTCTCAAGTGTGGGTTTTAAAGACATGAACCTCTCAAGTGCTGGGGTTAAAGTTGTAAGCCACCACTGCTTGGCTTCTATTGTCAACTAGTGGCTCTTTCTGCCCTCTGATCTCCAGGCAAGCTTTATTTGTCAGAACACACACAAAAAAAATATGCAACATTTCCCCCTTTTTGTCTAAATAAAAAGTGAAGGTTTTAACTAACACAGGAAAACTATGTACAGTAAGTACAATAACTATATATAAATACAGACAATAATTACATTAACAGTATATAATCCATTAGCATTTGACAAATTCAGAGAAAATATTCCAATATCTATCCTATCTTGAGTCCATAGTGTTGTACCTAATTCACTTTCTATCCTAATATGCATTACCAACTCAAAACTATTTTTTTGCCTCTCAACCTTATATCCTTCACACCTTTTTAGTGAGCTTCATGAATTAGTCTGGTAACAAGAAAACTATAACAATTTAGTGTTCAACTACATCAGAGACCTTAGAAGGATATAATATTACCTGAGTAAATAGGAAGTGCAGAACAAACCACTTCCAAAATTAAGAAATGACAGAAACAACTGGCTTCCTGGACAGTCATCAGTGATTCCTGGGCAATACTGGATCATCCAGCTTTGGCCTCCAGACCTACAATATCTAACAGACTTGTCTGTGAAGCAGGGTTTTTGAAGGACTCTTAGGCCTTGTCTTGGCAAAGATCAGCAGTCACTTTCTTTTCTGTCCAGCTTGTCCAATTTGAACAGCATATTTTCAGTAGTCAAGGCAAGGACAATTTCTCATGCAGTGGCTGACTTTGGCCACAAAAAAGTCAACTCCATATGGAGTTTTTTTTTTTTTTCTTTTTCTGTTTTTTATTTTTTAATGTCCATCACTTTTTTTCTGAAATAGATTGATGCTGTCAGGAGCAGACATGTCTCATTGTCATTTGTGAGCCTAGCCTTTAACAGCTGAGCCGTCTCTCAAAAAACCAAAAAAAAAAAAAAAAAAAAAAAGAAAGAAAGAAAAAAAAGCCCCTCATATTATTAAACATTTTAAATACCATAATTTGTAAATCTCTGAAATGTTTGAAGACCACTTGCCTAAAATATACCTCTGTTTGAGCTTGAAAAATATACTTAACATGACTACAGTATTATTGACTGTAATAGGTGACTAGCTACTAACCTGCATTTCCTTATCATCCTAAATAGTTTGTAATAATAACTCTCAAAGACTAAAAATTTACATTATATTGTTAAGTGAGCTGTATAACAACAATAACTTGAACAAGAGTAGACATGTATGTATACTATATCCTAACAAAAAGAACCTTAAGTTTGTATCAATATACAAAAATCCATATCAGTGCTAAATATTTAAAACTAGTAGTTGCTTTTTTGGTTTAAATATAGATTCAATAACCCACTCTTTTATTCTATTTTCTATATTCCTTTTTTCATTTTAGAACAAGATCACTGAATCAAATCACCTTTGTTCAGGTTTTTTCTGATCATTACCAATAACAACTTGAAACAAACCCCCATAAATGATGAACACTATTCATAACCCAGTGAACAACTAAAAACTGCCCACCCCACCTCTTGGGAATATGGATGTCATGTTCTTAAAATTACTTCCTGCCATCTGGAGACAATGGCATCTTTAGGGGACTCAGAAAAAAAAAACTGGAATAATAATCAAGTCCTGGGAGATATAGCTGTATCAATTGTTATCCAGTCACTGTGTAATGGGAAAGTGCAGGGTTTGTCTCAAGTCCTGGCTTGAATAGTCTGTGAGGTTGGATCCTCTCAGCTAGCTACCTTGAAATTGTCCTGAGAAGTTGGTAGTCCTAAGCTGATTTTTGGGTGGTAAACAATGGTTAGTGGCATTACTACAATTCAAGCAGAAATCTTCATTGTGGGGCCCCATCATTTTGGAGATTTTGAAGGTCACTGTTAGGCATGCTCACTGTTCACTGAAGAAAACTTAAACATTTTAAATGCCATTTGCAGCAGATCTCAAAGAGGTTAAAGGACTATAATTTGTTATATACCTCCAGAATACAAAAACTTAATTTCCAGTTACCTGACAGAGTCAAAACTAAAATCATGTACACTAAACAATCTGAAGCATTTTTCTAGAATTACTTAGTAATCTATATATCCATTAATAGCATACAAAAAGTTTTAAATATATGTATATATAATTCACATAAATTTTGATATAATGTTTATATCTTAAGAAAAATTTTAAAAAGTCAAAATAAAACCAAAGATCATAAGATTAGTAGCAATAGAATAGTCTCTTAATTTTAGTTTTTCTTTTGTCTTTATCAAAAGGCTCTTCTGACATAAGAAAGATTTTCCTTTTAATAAGCATGCTTGGGTTTAGAGAAGGAGAGAGCCACACACCAACTCTAAAGCTAGCTTTAATTTTTAATTGAACTGGGACTACAAAAGGACCATTTGTATTATGTATCTGTAGACAGAAGCAGAAACAAACATTTGGGAAGATTTAGGAAATTTTATCACGTTAGAAATGTGATATACTAATAGGTCAATTTACTCTTTTTCTTGGGACATTTTCTATGAATGTTTCATCCTTTTTCTACAGATGTCTAATTTGTCCAGTGGTCTTCAGATTCCCTAGCTGTATGCATTAAATGTCCTGGAAAGACAAAAATGAAACACTGTCCAACCCTGACTTTGGGGAGTTTCCTTATTGGCAAGTTATATCTTATCAAATGAAAAATCATTTGTTAGTTTTGTAAGTTAGTTTGGATGGAATGGTCGTGCTGGTTGATAAAATATCACTTCTTGTGACCAAGATGTCTCTCTTGTTCAAATCTAATCTTTATAAATTTTAATGGTATTTATAGCTTTTCTTCTTCTGTGGCAACAAAAGGAAAACCTCTTCCCCATTGTAACACATATCTTGGTTTCCATTCTGAGATCAACACATCTTTAAAGCATATAGGCTGATTTAATTCTGTAGGTTTTTTTTTTTCTTTCTATTATCCAATGTCTCTCTGTAGCTATCATTCCTTTCTCATTAGCATGAGAAAATTTAAAGTGAATACAGCATTGTGCAACCTGTCTCTGGGGTCTTTATTATCCCCTTTCATTTATTAAGCCTATGTATTAGAATTCAATTAGTTCTTTCTATAAATGCTTGCTCTGTAGGATTGTGTGGTATACCTGTAATCTGCTTTATATTGTAATATGCAAAAACTGTTTAATTTTATTAGAGACATATGCAGGAGTACTGTTATTCTTAATTTGTGCACATATCTCCATGATAGCCCATAACATCAAGAAATGTGTAATTACAGAATCATCCTTTTCAGAACTTAAAGTAGTTGCCTATTAAAATCTTGAATATGTATCTATGGTGTGGTATAGATATTTGAATTTTCCAAACTTGGAAAAAATGAAATATGCCAATTTGCCAAATTTCATTTCTTTGAGTACTTTGTTAGTTACTTCCTGCAGGTAGTAGTGTTTGGTTATACAAGGACATTTTCTTCTAATTTCCTTGGCTTATTGCCAAGTGATGTAGAAAAACTTTTTTTTTTCAGGCCCTTGCTATTAACATGGTGTTTTAAATGAAATTCTGAGGCTTCTAGCACATTTTCTTACTATAGTTGATCATTTCATCATTACCTTGTGCTAGAGGGCCTGATAGATCTGTATGGGACTTAATATATGTCATATATAAGGGATGATTTCTATTTCTGATTATTTCTTGTAATTGAATAAATAGCATAGTCAATCATGTATCATCTAGAATAAGTTCAATAGTTTCAATATATAAAATAACTCTTTCTTCATTTGAGAGTCAGTAACTATATTAAGAGGTTCTGGAAAATCTAATAATACCATGAGAATAGCATATAATTCTAACTTTTGAACAGATTCATAAGAGCTTTGAGCCCCCTCGATTCAAATTCTCTGATTTATACTCTTCCTTTCTAAGTTGTTTGCATCAGCATAGAATGTAGGGGCTCTAGAAATTGGAGTTTCCTGTACAATGTGAGGAAGGATCCAGTTAGTTCTCTTTATAAACGGAATTTTTTACCTTTTGGGATATTTGTTGTTAATGTCTCCCAAGAAATTACTGCAAGTTCTTTGCCAATGTTAATCTTATGCTCATAAAGAGGAAATTTCAGAATTAGTAAAAAGTACTTAAATTTCTGCTGGATCTATTCCAGCTAATTGATGAAATCTCAATTTTCCTTTTAGAATCAACTCAAAAAAACATTTTCTACATAAGTCTTTAATTTTTTTTCTTTATTTGTGTGGTAAAAATATTCATCCTATGATATGGTCTTCTCTCTGCATTAAAATTCCTGTAGTAGAATGTTTTAGAATATAATCATGTTTTGATTCCAAACAATCCAAATGTGCACCCTGTAATTTCATTTCTACCAAAGCCTATTCTTTATTTCAGCTGATAATTTTCTTGGACTCCTTAAGTTGTAACATGAATCTTAAAAGTCTTATTAATTAAAAAGAAAAACCCACAGCCAGATATTGTGGTGAAAGCTGAAAGATCAGAGAAGCAGAACAAGCCACAGGCAACCTCACTTTGTTAACTCCACAGCCAATCCTGTTTCTACAAATCTGAAGACTGAAAGCCTCTGAGTCATCACTTCTGAGTATCTCAGTTGAACTACTGCATAGTTCCTGTCTCCTCACACCATATATACCATTCTCCACCCAGCCATGTCACTTTCTGGGATTAAAGGCATGTATGCTTTCCAAGCAAAACCATGCAACCTCAAGTGCTGGGATTAAAGGATTGTGCCACCACTGCCTGACTCTGTTCCCAGTGTAGCCTTGAACTCACAAAATTCAGATGGATCTCTGCCTCCCAAATGATAGGATTAAGGGCATTTATCACAACTGTCTGGCCTCTTTGTCTAATCTAGTGCCTGGCTCTGTCCTCTGACCCCCAGATATGTTTATTAGGGTACAGAATATATCGCCACATTAAGTCCTTGTTACCTTATAATGTTTGAAACAAATTACTCAGTTATTTAATTGTTCATCCAATTGTGGGCCATAGGTAGATAATGTCTCACAGAAATCTTTGAAAGTCATTAAGAATTCAAAATTATCTCTTCTGATTTGTATCTTTTGGGGTTGAATTTTTTGTAAATCTATTTCATATCTTAGTTAATTAATAGAATCGCCTCTGTGTAATTTTTCATGAAAAATTTACAAACCCCAATAATACAAAATTTTCTTTATGTCTTCAAACATTTTCTTTAATGTATCAACATTTGATTCAACTACTAAGATATCATCCATATAACAGCAAATTATAGATTGAGGATACTATATTTGAATTGTTTCCAATGGCTGTCTTACAAAATATTTGCACAGTATGGGGCTGTTTAACGTCACTTGTGAGAGAAGCTTCCATTGATGTCATTTAACAGGCTGAAAATGTTTATAAGTCAGCACTGTAAAGAAAAATTTTTCACTATCCTTTTATTGTAAAACTACAGTGAGGAAACAATTTTTTAAATCAATCACTATAATAGACCATCTTATAAGTAATAGAGAAGGCAGTAGAATTCCAGGTGATAAAGAGTCAATGGGCTGAATCACCTTATTTACAGCTCTTAGATCATTTACCATTCTCCATTTTTCAGATTTCTTTTTAATACCAAATATAGGATAATTCCAAGGACTATTTGATTTCTAAATATGTTGAGCATTCAACTGCTCCTTTACCAGCTATTCTAAAAAGGTAGGGCTGTTGGTAACCTTGAAGCATCAAAAGCACTTGTGTCCTATGTTTGTATAACCAGAATGGTCAGTGACTATTCTTTTTTTTTCCATTTTTTAATATTATATTTGTGTCTTAATTTTACACATCAGCCATGGGTTCCCTTGTCCTCCCCCCTCCTGCCCCCACCCGCACCTTCCCCCCAAATCCTCCCCTCTATTCCCATCTCCTCTAGGGACAAGACTCCCCTGGGGATTCATTTAAACTTGGTGGATTCAGTACAGGCAGGTCCAGTCCCCTCCTTCCAGGATGAGCAAAGTGTCCCTGTGTAAGCCCAAGGTTCTAAACAGCCAGCTCATGCACTAAGGACAGGTCCTGGTCCCAGAGCCTGGATGCCTCCCAAACAGTTCAAACTATTCAATTGTCTTACTTATCTAGAGGGCCTGATCAAGCTGGGGGCTCCACAGCCTTTGGTTCATAATTCATGTACTTCCATTCATTTGGCTATTTGTCCCTGTGTTTTTTGCAATCTTTGTCTCAACAATTCACATTCTTACAGTCCCTCCTCTTTCATGACAATTGGACACCTGGAGCTCCACCTGAGGCCTGGCTGAGGATCTCTGCATCCACTTCCATCAGTTATTGGATGAGAGTTCCAGCTAGACTGGTAGGGTGTTTGGCCATCTGATCACCAGACTAAGTCAGAACAGCCTTCCTCTCAACCATTGCCAGCAGCCTACAGAGGATGTATCATTGTGGATTTAAGGGGACAGCTCCAGCACTCTGCCTATTCCTGTTCTCATGGGGTCTTCATTTATCATGATCTGTTATTCCTTGTTCTCCCTTTCTGTTCTTGATCCAGCTGAGATCTCTTGCTCCCCTAAGCTTTCTTTCCCTCAAACCTTGCCCTTCATTACTCCCACTGTCATCCAGGTTATTCGTGTAGATCTCATCCATTTCTCTGTCATTGGGTGATCCCTGTGTCTTTCCTAGGGTCCCGTTTTCTAGGTAGCCTCCCTGGAGTTGTGTAGCAGTCTATTCATTTTTGTTTTACATCCAGTATCCTACTATGAGTGAGTACATACCATGTTTGTCCTTCTGAGTCTGGGTTAACTCACTCAGGATGATTTTTTTTTAGATCCATCTATTTGCCTGCAAACCTCATGATGTCACTGTTTTTCTCTGCTGAGTAGTACTCCATTGTGTATATGGACCACATTTTCTTTATCCATCCTTCAGTTGAAGGGCATCTAGGTTGTTTCCAGGTTCTGGCTATTACAAACACTGCTGATATGAACATAGCTGAGCAAATGCCTTTGTGGAATGAATGAGCATTCCTTGGGTATATGCCCAAGAGTGCTATAGCTGGGTCTTGGGGGAGAAGGATTGCCAATTTTCAAAGGAAGAGCCATATTGATATCCAAAGTGGCTGTACAAGCTTGCATTCCCACAAGCAGTGGAGGAGAGTTCCCCTTGCTCAACATCCTATCCAGCATAAGCAGTCTTCTGTGGTTTTTTTTTTTATCTTAGCCACTCTGACAGGTGTAAGGTGGTATCTCAGAGTCATTTTGATTTGCATTTCCTGGATAATTAGGGATGGTGAACAATTCCTTAAGTGTTTTTCAGCCATTTGAACTTCCTCTGTGGAGAATTCTCTGTTTAGTTCTATAGCCCATTTCTTAATTGGACTGTTGGGCATTTTGATGTCTAATTTCTTGAGTTCTTTATATATTCTGGATATCAGCCCTCTGTCAGATGTGGGGTTGGTGAAGACCTATTCCCATTCTGTAGGCTGTTGCTTTGTGTTGTTGACCGTGTCCTTTGCTCTACAAAAGATTCTCAGTTTCAACAGGTCCCATTGATTGATTCATTCTCTCAGTGTCTGTGCTACTGGTGTTATATTTAGAAAGTGATTTCCTGTGCCAATGCATTAAAGACTACTTCCTACTTTCTCTTCTATCAGGTTCAGAGTAACTGAATTTATGTTGAGGTCTTTGATCCACTGGACTGAAGTTTTGGGCATGGTGACAGATATGGATCTATTTGCAGCCTTCTACACATTGACATCCAGTTATGCCAGCACCATTTGTTGAAGATGCTTTCTTTTTTCCATTGTATATTTTTGGCTTCTTTATCAAAAATTATATGTTCAAAGGTGTGAGAGCTAATGTCAGGGTCTTCAACTCGACTCCATTGGTCCACATGTTGGTTTTTATGCAAATACTAAGCTGTTTTTATTACTGTAGCTCTATAGTAGAGCTTGAGGTTGGTGATCGTGATGCCTCCAGAGTTTGTTTTATTGTACAGGATACTTTTGGCTATCCTGGGTTTTTTGTTTTTCCATATGAAGTTCAGTATTATTCTATCCAGATCTGTGAAGAATTGTGTTGGTGTTTTCGTGGGGATTTCATTGAATCTGTAGATTGCTTTTGGTAAGATTGCCATTTTTACTATGTTAATCCTGCCTATCCATGAGCATGGGAGTTCATTCCATTTTCTGACATCTTCTTCAATTTCTTTTTTCAGGGACTTAAAGTTCTTGTCATATTGGTCCTTCACATGCTTAGTTTGAGTAACCCCAAGGTATTTTATATCATTTGTGGCTATTGTAAGGGGTGAGGTACCTCTAATTTCCTTCTCAGCCTGTTTGTTTACTGTATATAGAAGGGCTACTGATTTTTTTGAGGTGCTCTTGTATCCTGCAATGTTGCTGAAGGTTTTTATTAGCTGTATCAGTTCCTTGGTTGAATTTTTGGGGTCACTCATGTATACTAACATGTCATCTGCAAATAGGGAGAGCTTGACTTCTTCCTTTCCAATTTGTATCCCCTTAATCTCTATATGTTGTCTTATAGCTCTGGCTAGAAATTCAAGTACTATATTGAATAAGTATGGGGAGAGGGGCACAGCCTTGCCTTGTTCCTGATTTTAGTGGTAGTGCTTTGAGTTTCTCTCCATTTAATTTGATGTTGGCTATTGGTTTGCTGTAGATTGCCTTTGTTATGTTTAGGTATGTTCCCTGTATTCCTGATTGCTCCAAGACCTTTATCATAAAGTGGGGTTGGATTTTGTCAAATGCCTTTGCTGCATCTAGTGATATGATCATGTGATTTTTTTTTTTTTTTGGAGTTTGTTTATATGGTATATTACATTGACGGACTTTCTTATGTTGAACCACCCTTGCATCCCTGGGATGAAGCCTACTTGATCATGGCAGATAATTGTTTTGATGTGTTCTTGCAAGCTGTTTGCCAGTATTTTATTGAGTATTTTTGCATCAATGTTCATGAGGGAGATTGGTCTGTAGTTCTCTTTTTTTGTTGGATCTTTGTTTGGTTTAGGAATCAGGGTAATTGTAGCCTCATAGAACGAGTTTGGTAATATACCTTCTGCTTCTACTGTGTGGAACAATTTAAAGAATATTGGTATTAAGTCTTCTTTGAAGATCTGGTAGAATTCTGCACTGAAACCATCTGGTCCTGGGCTTTTTTTGTTTGGGAGACTTTTAATGACTGATTCTATTTCCTTGGGGGTTATTGGACTATTTAAATGGTTTATCTGGTCTTGATTTAACTTAGGTATGTGGTAACTATCCAGAAAGTTATCCATTTCTTTTAGATTTTCCAGTTTTGTGGAGTAGAGGCTTTGAAGTATGACCTGATGATTCTCTGGATTTCCTCATTGTCTGTTGTTATGTCCCCCTCTTCATTTCTGATTTTGTTAATTTGGATGCTCTCTCTCTGTCTTTTGGTTAGTTTGGGTAAGGGCTTGTCTATCTTGTAGATCTTCTCAAAGAACCAACTCTTTGTTTCATTAATCCTTTGTATTGTTCTCTTTATTTCTATTTTATTGATTTCAGCTCTCAATTTGATAATTTCCTGATATTCCTATTCCTCCTGGGAGACTTTGCTTCTTCCTGTTCAAGGGCTTCCAGGTGTGCTGTCAAGTCACTAGCATGAGATTTCTCCAGCTTCTTTATGTGGGCATTCAGTGCTATGAATTTCCCTCTTAGCACTGCTTTCATAGTATCCCATAAGTTTGGGTATGTGGGGTACTCATTTTCATTGATCTCTGGGAAGTCTTTAATTTCTTTTTTTATTTCTTCCTTAGCCCATTGGTGATTCAGTTGAGCATTATTCTGTTTCTATGAGATTGTAGGATTTCTGTAGTTTTTTCTGTTGTTGAAATCTAACTTTAAACCATGGTGGTCTGATAGAACACAGGAGGTTATTGCAATTGTTTTGTATCTGTTGAGATTTGCTCTGTGGCCAAGTATGTGGTCGATTTTAGAGAAGGTTCCATGGGGTGCTGAGAAGAATATATATTCTTTTTTGTTTGGGTGGAATGTTCTGTAGATACTGATTAAGTCCATGTGAGCTATAACATCAGTTAAGACCATTATGTCTCTGCTAAGTTTCAATTTGGCCAATCTGTCCAGAGGTGAAAGTGGGGTGTTGAAATCTCCCACTATTAATGTGTGGGGTTTTATATGTAATTTAAGCTTTAGTAATGTTTCTTTTACATATGTGGGTGCCCTTGTGTTTGGGGCATAAATGTTCAGAATTGACACTTTATCTTGGTGGATCTTTCCTGTGATAAGTGTGTAATGTCCTTCATCATCTCTTTTGATTGAGTTTAGTTTGAAGTCTATTTTGTTGGATATTAAGATGGCTATACCAGCTTGCTTCCTAAGACCATTTGATTGGAAAGTCTTTTCCCAGCCTTTTATTCCTAGGAGGTGTCTGTCTTTGAATTTGAGGTGTGTTTCTTGTATGCAGTAGAAAGATGGGTCCTGTTTTCGTATCCATTCTGTTAGTCTGTGTCTTTTTATAGGTGAATTAAGTCCATTCATATTAAGGGATATTATTGACCAGTGATTGTTCGTTCCTGTTATTATATTTATTATTTGGTGGTAGTGTGTGTGTACTTCTCTTCTTTGGGGTTTACTGCTGTGTGGTGTTATCTATCGCCTGTGTTTTCATGGTGTATCTGCCTTCCTTAGGTTGGAATTTTTCTTCTAGTGCTTTCTGTAGGGCTGGGTTTGTGGATAAGTATTGTTTAAATCTGGTTTTGTCTTGGAAGGTTTTGTTCACTCCATCTATGGTGATTGAAAGTTTTTCTGGGTATATTAGTCTAGGCTGGCATCCATGGTCTCTTAGTGTCTGCATTATATCTGTCCAGGTCCTTGTGGCTTTCAAAGTCTCCATTGAGAAATCAGGTGTTATTCTGATGGGTTTACCTTTATAAGTCACTTGGCCTTTTTCCTTTGCTGCCCTTAATATTCTTTCTTTATTCTGTATGTTTTGTTGTTTAATTATTAGGTGGCAAGGGGTCCTTTTTGGGGGCCTAGTCTGTTTGGTGTTCTATAGGCTTCTTGTGTCTTCATAGGCATTTCCTTCTTTAAGTTGGGAAAGTTTTCTTCTATGATCTTGTTAAATATATTTTCTGTGCCTTTGAGTTGGTATTCTTCTCCTTCCTCTATCCCTATTATTTGTAGGTTTGGTCTTTTCATGGTGTCCCAAATTTCTTGGACATTTTGTGTCATGACTTTGTTGGTTTTAGTGTTTTCTTTGACTGATGAATCTATTTCTTCTAACATATTTTCAACACCAGAGATCCTCTCTTCCATCTCTTGCATTCTGTTGGTTATACTTGCATCTGAAGTTCCTGTTTGTTTACTCAGATTTTCTTTTTCCAGCATTCCTTCTGCTTCTGTCTTCTTCATTTTTTATATTTACATCTTCAGGTCTTGGACTGTTTCCCTTGCTTTTTCATGATTTTCTTTCTGGGACTTATCGTTTTCTTCTGCTTTCATTGTCCTTTCCTCTAGTTTTTTATAGCATTCTTCCCATTTTTTGGTTGTGTGTTCCTCCACTTTATTTTTGATTTCTCCTATATAAGGCTCTAGCCTCTTCATGATGTTACTTATAAGGTTGCTTTCTTCTTCTTCTTCTTCTATTCTGTTATGTTCAGGTCTAGCTGTTGGAGAAGGGCTAGGTTCTGGTGATGTTGAATTGCTCTTTATTTTGTTGTATGTACTTCTTCCTTGGCGTCTGCCCATCTCTTTGTGGGTTTGTTCCTGGTCTTATCAGTGTACTTGGTTCACACAGAGCTGACAAATTTAGGGAGACTCTCTCTGGTCCAGATGGAAGCTCTGGGCTGGATGGGAGCTCTGGTGCAGATGAGGGTGCTGGCCGGTTAGGAGCTGGGGGGCTGGACTCTGAGTCTCAGGAAGTCCCTGGGGTCTCCTTATCTTGTCCAGATGGGAGCTCCTCTTGTCCAGATGGGAGTTCCAGGACAGGATGGAAGCTCTGGTCCAGATGGGAGTTCTGGGGCAGATGGGAGCAGGGGGCTCTCTGGTCCAGATGGGAGTTCCGGGCTAGGATGGAATACTGGACACTGGTCTCTAAGTCTCTGGAAGTGGCTGGGGTCTCCAGCAGTTGGATGTGGGGCAAGACATTGAGGTTGTAGTGTCCACTGGAGGGTCTCTCTCTGGTCCAGATGGGAATTCCGGGGCGGATAGGAGCTCTGGTCCAGATGGGAATTCTGGGGCAGATGGACTGTTCTTTATAATGCCTTTTAATATTTTTCCCAGAAACATATATGTTAGTTTATGGTTTATTTCTGAGAATGGAGGAATTTTAATCTGGGTATCCCATTGCTGTAACAAATTACAACTCCATAAATTCATTGCTCTATTAGATACATATGGTTTTAATTTTATTCTTTTCCTTCTGGCCCTATACATTCAACACATTTTATGCTTTGTTTTACCTGTGATAATGTTTCAGATCCGTGAACCTTCTGAGAAGCCAATTTGGATGCCAAGAATTTGGTGCAACTATTGTTACATCTGCCTCTGTGTCTAAGAAACCTTCAATTATAATGCCATTTATTCATACCTTTACCTTTGGTCTTGATCATTTATAGACATCTGCTAAAATATTCACTTTATGGTTTCTCATGAATTTTTTTTTTAATCTTCTAAAACTGTTCTATCATCCAGAGCAATTTGATTATTTTTTTACAACAAATTTTTTTTAGGTCCTTTAATTGGTCAGGGGAGGAGTTTCCCCCATGGTGACAGAAAATTATTGAACTAAATTTGACATGGGGGCTTGCAAGAAGCACCTCAAGGCATTTCCTCTTGGCAAGGAATTACTCTGTCTGTCCTGTATTGATTTGCATTCATTGGTCCAATGTTGGCCTTTGCCACACCTTACATACTCATGAAGGCAGAGGCCTTCTATTTCAATTATTCCTAGTAAGAAAAATTGTTTGTAGGAATGCCATGTCTACAATCCACATTTTTTCCCACAATTAAACAATTGACATTTCATTTTTTCTTCAAGCCTCTGGAAATCAATTCTATTCAAGGATCATCATGGTTATGAGATTTATTATTGACTGTATCTCAGATCCATTCCTCTATGGATACTGATCTTGCCTTTAAAGGCCTAATTTCATTGTGAACTAGCATTTTAAAATGCAAGAAATCAATTATTATTTGTCTAGCTTCTGAATTTGGTATTATTCTATTTACAGCTGAAGTCAATCTTTGTAAGAAATCAGTGAAAGCTTCTTTTAGGCCCTGTATAACTTTAGTAAATGACTCACTTCTCCCTCTGTCTTCTTCAATTCTGTTCCAAGAATTCAAAGCTGCTAACCAACATAGAGCCAGGGCGTGCTCATCATATGCAGACCTCCCTTGTATATCAGCATAATCATCCTCTCCAAGAAGTTGGTCATGGGAGATTTCAACACCTCTAGCCCTACTTCTTTGTTCAATGATCCTAGCCTCATCTTTCCTACCAGGCCCTCCAATGGAATTGAGGACAAGGTTCTAATACTGTTGTACCCAACTCTTTCCAGTCTTGTGGGACAATTCTGTTACTAGTGAACCAAGAATTTAACATCAGCTTCACAGAAGGTGAGTGCATACCCTATGAGACTATTGCTTCCTTAAATCTCCTCAAATCTAACATTTCCATAGCCTAATGAGCACTTTCACAGCCCTGGGGATATCTGTCGTTTGGCAGTTGTTCCCATATGGTGACTGGATAAATAAAGGTTGGTTGTTTGAAAACCTTAGGCTGTTCCTCTAAAATTATATAAGGTAAAAATAAGGTCTGCTCTCCTTTAAATTCCCCTATCTGTGTCTGCATATTTCTATTATCTGTTTAAATAAGTTTTTCTAAGGCTTATAACTTTTGAATAGTAAGTTTCTCTAAGGTTTGCATATTTCCAGTCACATTTTTGCTCTGCTCAGCAGTAAATATTTCTAAAGCTTTTATCTTATCAGTCAAAATTGTATTAATCTCCTTAGTAATTATTTGTAAGGCTTGCATATTATCACTAGTAACCTTTTCTAAGGCTTGTATCTTTTGAATAGTAACTTTTTCTAAGGTTTGCATATTATGTCACATTTTTTCTCTTTTTAGCCAGTAATATTTCTAAAGCTTTTATCTTATCAATCAAAAGTATAATATTCCCCTTAGTAATTATTTGTAAAGCAAGCATATTATCACTAGTAACCTTTTCTAAGCTTTGTATCTCTTGAATATTTAAGTTTTTCTAAGGCTTGTATCTTAGCACTCATATCAACCAACTATTTTAGGGATAAAACAAGACTTATCGAACCATTAATGATTATAATAAACATTATGTAAATCACAGATAAGTTAATTATCACTTCATTTAATCCACTTTTAATCCATCATTGTGTTATCACATAGAGACCTAACTCCCTCCATTGTAATATTGTTTCCTATTTTTTAACATAAGAATAAAACTCCCTGTCTCTCTGTCTTTGTCTCTGTCTCTATCTCTCTCTCTCGCTCTCTCTCTCTCTCTCTCTCGCTCTCTCTCTCTCAACTAATTCCCCCTTTAAGGATTCCCAATTGCTTCATCAAAGAGGCTGATGATAAAGTATGAGGCTGGTTCCTGGTGTGTAGAACAGTAGAAGCTAGAGCAGTTATCAAGGCAGCTACCCAGCTTGGGAACAGGCTGAAGATAGGGTCCAGAGAAAGCCCACAACCCACTGGGAGAGGGAGCTGGCTGTCTGAACAAAGCACAAAGGGGATCATGTGGAAGAAGCATGTGTGGTGGGAGCTACTTGAAGGCAGAGCTGGCTTGTGGTGTGGGACTAACTCCAGTGGAGTTTGGAACCCAGGTTCCTGTGGAGATTAAGGTACAGAGACTGCAATAGAAAAATCCCAGACTCAGTTATAGAACTTGGGGAAAAAGAAGCAAAACCTAGCCAGTGGGGTGATGATTCAAGTGGGAGAACCCACCTGCATCCCCAACCTGTGCCAGAGGCTCCAAAGCCATGGGTGAGTGGTGGTGGTGGTGGTGGTGGTGGTGGTGTGTGTGTGTGTGTGTGTGTAAACTCATGCCCCAAAAGTTGGATGCCAGATGAAACACGAACTTAATTAGTTTTAATAAAAACCAGGAGTCAAATATCAGGGTAATAACCTGAAGGATCAGAGAAGCAGAGGAGCAACTACCAGTTGACTTCTTACCTTTCCATGTCCTGACAGCAAAATTGCAGACATCCCTTGTGCTGGGATTAAAGAAATGGGCCACTACTGCCAGGACTCTCTGATTAAGTAGTGGGTAGCTGTGCCCTTTGATCTCCAGGCAAGCTTTATTTGTCAGAACACAAACAAAATATCACACCAAAGGTCTATAAGATGAGTGAAAAAAGAAATTATGCTGAATAATAGCATTTTTTGTTCTTTGTTTCTTGATTGTATGTGTAATTTAACACACTGCCACCATTAATTACTCAGTGTGATTGTCTATTCCCTACACCCATCAACCAAAGTAGACCCTAACTTCATAAGTCTGCTAGGTACTGTGTCCCAGAGATTCATGAAGTACAGAATAAAGGAATATTTATACAATGTTGGAAGTATCACTATTTTGATAATGTCACTTGGATTTAGACTATCAAGCAGCCTACTATCTTTAACTAAAAAGCACATGAATCACATATGCTTGTTTAAAAGTTCTAGATGTAATGCTTTAACAAGAAATAATTGTTATCATATATTAGTTTATTATTTGAGAATTTCATATATATAATGAAATGTTACATACATGTGCTATACACCCCCCTCTACAGTTTTTTCCACACTTCTCACTCACAATTTCATGTCTTTTCCTCCTCCTCCTCCCCCTCCTTCTTCCTATTGATCTTCTCAATGACCCATAAAATCCAATTAGTGCTGCCAATATGGACATGGGTATAGGTCATCCTCTGGAACTTACCAGTGACCACACTTTCAAAAAATGATATACCATGCTTCAGCTGCTACTTATTGCCAATATCTCCTTAATAAGGGATGGGCCTTCAGAGCCCTTATCCATATATGGTGGAATTTTTTTTAAATTGTTCTTGTATGGCTATTTTGCAGGTAACCATCAATGAATTGTGTTGATGAATGTGATAGCCCTAGAAGATAGCATTTCACCATATTAACGTTCTTGGGATTCCTATATTGTTTTTTATTTTATTATTTTCAAATAGTGTTTTAAATATTTTCCCTTTCCAACTCCACTCAGGTCTCTCCAGTCTCCTTACCCACCCACTATCATGTTCTCTTTTTACCCCAATCAATTCTTCCCAGATCCTTCTAATCTCTCTATCCACTCAACCTCAAGTAATCTTTTTCTCTTTCCAAAAAAAATTGAAAATCAGATCCAAAAAACCAATAGTCAAAATGTACCAAAACAAAAATCACACACACACACACACACACACACACACACACACACACACACAGAGAGAGAGAGAGAGAGAGAGAGAGAGAGAGAGAGAGAGAGAGAGTCAATTTTGTGTTGTCCAACTATGTCTGGGTATGGAGCCTGCCATGAAGTGTGGTTGATATACACAGTGACACACTATTAAAGAAAACTAATTTTCTTCTTCCCAACAGGTATGAATTTCAAATATCTTCTTGGTCAGGGTTTGAATTTTGTGTCTACTTCTCATTCACAATGCTGGAATTTTGTCTGGTATGACTGTAGATCCCTGAGCCTTAGGAGAGGTATTTGATGAAAACATCTCAGTTAGGATTTTCTGTTTCAATCACTGTCACCACATTTTATACTTGTGAATCTCTGTTTAATTACCACCTACTGAAAGAAGAAGCTTTTCTGATGGTGATTTATTGATGTGCTGATTTATAAGTATAGTAATATGCCATTAAGATTCATTTTACTGCTATGTCCCTTTTGTGTCTTACATTTTTCTACCTCTTCTGCCATGTTCCCTGACCCTGGGCAGGAGAGTTCACAAATATGTCCCATTGAGGACTGAATACTCACAGCCATTTGTTAACAGCACTTTGGCTAGTTAGGTGTGTTTGTATTGACTAATGTCTACTGCTAAAAATGCTTCTCTGACCAAAGTTGATAGCATGTCTATGTTTACGAGTACAAAACTTAGAAAACAAGTTGACAACATAATTGGTTAAATGACAATAGCAGATTTAATCATATATGACTTCCCAGTCACATGCTGTTTGGCCAGGTTTTCATTACCAGACATGAAACTATCTTCTCAAGAATAGGTTTCAAATTCAGTGTTAAAGCATTTGATTATTCCATAGCAGTCATGTCATTATTGCCTAGGTGAGTATGATTTGCCTAGCAAGTACCTATTGTATTTTCTCGGAGCCAATGCAAGGTAAGAACATTGATTTCTTTTCTCCCCAGCATTCTATAGTGCACCTTCAGTTGGTGGGAATGCTAACAAGTGAGAATGAAATGTCTTGATTAGGTTGAGGTTGATTTTTCTGTGTTCAATAGGGAAAATGGATGGAATGTTTAGAAACAGTGTTTTACCAAGTACAGTGGGAGGAATGCTGTGGCCATCTTGACCTACCATTTCTGGGGATCTTTTCTCTTGCCAAGCAGATTTTCTGTTAATAACCCATGTCTTTCAAAAGTAGTATTAGCCATCTATTTAGGTCATCACTGTTTAAATGATCTTGGAAAGTTTATTGGGAATAAAATGAATTCATAGGATTTTGGTAGGATAGCCATTTTGAAATGCTTAATTTTTCATCCATAATTACGACTGTTCTTTTTATTTGTACATTTTCTAGAGTCTTCTTTATTTGGTTTCTTACAATTTTAATGGTAGATATCTTTTATTTCCTTTGTTAAGTTTATTTCCAGGTATTTTAACTTTTTGTGGCCATTGTAAATACAATAGTTTACCCAATATTTACAAGATATTTGACATTGACTAGTTTTGCATGATTTTTTAATCCCACCACTTTTTAAAGAATGTAGAGAGAACATTTTAGACCTGTCACCTATTCTATTTTTCAAATACAAAGTAAAATGAATTAAAATATTTGAATATGATGAATATTATCTTATTTTGATCAATATTAACAAACATATATTGCTAATTTTCCCTGAAATATGTGATAAACACAGTATTAAATATTTTCTGCATAATATAAAAGTATCTATAATATTTAATATACCTCAATAAGTGAATGCATATCTGTGCCTATATACCCTTGTGTATAGATGTGTGTGAATACATGGAGAAAAAACACATACTAATATATATGCATGTATGTCTACAAGTATGTATACATAATGAATAATGCAAATATCCATTGACTGAGCGCTACATTAATGACAAATAATTTATATTTTGAGCTAAAATAAGAGATAATAGTTTTTACAAAGTTAGAGTTACTCACTCATATATGATAAAGGGTAGCAGGCATAAGCAAGTTAACTATTCATCAGATTTGGAATATTTTTCCTTTTTTTTTAAAACAATAACTAAGTTATGTCAGAAAACATTCTGACTTACAGAAATTCTGTTTTTTGATGCTAACTGACATATTGACTGCATTTTCATTTTGTTCATTAAGAGGAAATTTGTTATAAGGTTCTGAGTTTTTAAATTATTTCCACTGCAGTCTTTTGATGTGTTTATATTATTATGAAAATGAGTACATTAGACTTTCTAAGTTTTTAAATATCTGACATTACTCTTTATATCATCCAGATATTCATATAAACAACTAACATGCTTTATTTAAATTAAGCCTTCAGAATAAAATTAATGGTAATATGTGGAAATTAATACTATGATTATTGGGATATGATCTATTACACAGATTATTAGTCAAGGCTGAGATAACAAGAAATTCATTACTAATTTGAAATTTATTTTCAAGTGTCTCTACTTATAAGATGAAAATATAGATATATTGTTTAGTTTAAAGCACTTGTAAATAAAGTGTCAAAATGATTATGAAAAATAGTTAATCATTATTTTTAGGTTTAATGAAGCAAAATATAAAATATATTAAAGTAAATATGAATGACCAGTATAATGCAATTCTGATTCACTTTATTTTAAAACACAATGTATATAACTCATTATTGTTACCAAATTTGTATATATGTATGTATATGCACATTCAAGTCTGTAATGACAATTAATAAACATAAAGGCCTTATATTCTAAAGAGAACAAGGGGGGTATTTGGAAAGCATTCGACAGAAATATAGGAAGGAAACATGATGTAAATATATTATAATCTCAAAATAAACTTTTCCTTTTGAAAAGGTAAGGCAAAAATAAGAAACAATCTATGATCATACGGTCTAATGATACAACATACTGTTAATACTCCAAATTGAATTCACCTGTAGCATGTTCCCAGCATTCCACTTTACCCCTCATTTACTTCATGTATCACACAAATATTGAAGAAAGTATTTTCACTTCTGAAAAAATGATGTAAAATATGATAGACCAATATATTTCATTATTCCTTTTCAAAATATTCACTGAAATGAGTGACCTTGGGAATTTTTTTTTTCGCAGCAGAACATTAGCAAAATTGATGAGCCTTTGGCTATAGCTACTTTGTACATAACTCCTAGTCTAAGTTATTTTCATTGTTATAAAAAGGTAATCAATATCATTTATTTATATGTTGTATATGAATGCTTCCTACTTGATCACAGCTACTTTAATAGTGCTTAATTATGTAGTTCCATGCATATACATAGGTATATATTCCATTAAAATTATATTTTATGTTTGTATACAAACATATACATGCATATACATAGTCTGGCATTTTGTATGACATATTGAATGATAAGAATATAATAAAAAATATATTGACATGGATTTATCATCAAACAATACCCATCAATCCATATTACCCTTTATTTTAAATGTTTTTCTACTGTTCATACTTTAAAACTATATATTCAATAATGATAATATTCAACTACTATTTAAAATATGGCATAATATATTTCAATAGGAAAAATACAGATGGTCTATTTAGAAGATAGAGTATTTCCTCAAAGACAAAAGCTGTGCTTTTTCCCTAAGAATTTTACTCCATTAGACTCATTCTCTTCCAAGCTGTCCTGGAGGTCTGTAGGAACTCAAGGCAGCAGAGAAAGTATTCTTCATTCTGGGTGTGTTTTCCTGATTGTATTAAGGATTGGAGGACTTGGCTCCAGAAAAAAAAAAAAAAAGAATTTTATTTACGGCTTATTGTCTTATGTTTTGCCAAGAAAAGACGTTTAAGAAAACCTGTTTACCAGCTGCGCCACCACCCTTGCTTCCAGATGTGTGTCATGTGTTTGAACTTTATGGAGTCTGTCATACAGAAACAAGGATGATGGCTGTGAAAGAGAGCCTGACACATCCTGACATCACAGCAGAAGGAAGCTGAATCAGGAAAGAGAAACTTAAACAGCAGTTTAACCTGAGAATTGATCATTGATCATTGATTTTACTATCCTTGAAGAAATAAAACTATTAGAAAAATCTGAGGTTTTTGTTCACTTATTTTTATTTTTTATCTGACTCACTAGTTAGAAGAAAAAAAGCTACAAAGGCAGGCATCATTTATGTTTCTCCAAATGACTGCATCTGGTAGTTTTCCTTTGTGAAATTGTTTTCTATGTTCTTGGTCTGAGTGAGTAGTCTGTAATTTTCCAACGTATTTATGTAGTTCAGTTTTCTTACCTTGGAAAATAATTTATTCTCCTTTTATGCATAATATCATTCTTAATTTTAGCATAGATTATATTTCAATTTTTGAAATGCATGTTGACATTAAAATTTTAATTTTTATTATTAATTATATTTTAGTTTCACTTGAGTCTTGATTTTCTGATACTTTAAATATTATCTAGAAAATGTGCTTTATATTTCTCCAGTATATATTCATTATTTGTTTGTCTGTGTTTAATCTTGCCTGTGTTCAAACTGAATATTGCTACATAGACTTTTTCTTCATTTTGTATTAGACATGGGAAACCTCCTCCATTATGACAGCATAAACAATGCAATGAAATAATGTCAAGTCCCTTATATATGGTTTGATTTTCTATTCTTAGAGGTGTAAATTAAAATGTTGTTTCAAAGAAGGCAGAGAAATTATGGGAGTGGCCAGCCAACAACTGTTCCAGTTTAGGACCCGTACTATGAGAGAGAGCCCAGCCCTAACAATGCCTGGAGGATCAGGACCCAGAGGTAAGACAGCACAGAAAGTTAAGATAGAGCCAAACATGACTGGCAAAAAAGAAAAAAAGTCAATGAAAAAAAATTCCTAAAGATAATGTGCTACACTCATAGACTGTTGTCTAGCCCAACTGTTATCAGAGAGGCTTCACCTTTCAACTTATAGAAAAAGATGCAGAGACCCATATCCAAACATTAGAAGGACCTTGGGAAATCTATGGAAGAGAGGAAGAAAGGATTGTAGGAACCACAGGCATTAAGGACTAAGTGAAAAAATACATAGTCAGCTGACTGGGGCTCATGGAGGCTCATGGGGGCTGAACCACCAACCAGAGAGATTTCATGGGACTGACTTGGGGCCTCTGTACATACGTTAGTTGTGTGGCTTTGTCTTCTTGTAGGACTCCAGGCAGAGGGAGCGTGGGCTGTCTGCCACTGTTGCCTGCTCTTGGGACCCTTTCTCCCTTCTTGGTTGCGTCATCCAACCTCAATAGGAAAGGAAGATGCCTAGTCTCGCTACAGCTTCATATCCCATGGCTGGCTGATAAAATGGAGGGCCTCCACTTTTCTTTTTCTTCTTTAAGGGAAGAGAGAGGGAGTGTGAGCTAACTGGGAGAAGGGACTGGGAAGAGAGGTGGGAGGGAGAGGATACTGTGATCAGGATGGGAGAACACCAGTTAATAAAAAAGTAAAAATATGTCCTTTTAATAGCCTTCATATAGTAAAAGTCTTATCTCTTTGTGTTATTTTTTTGGTCACTTTTCTCCTTGTTATTTGAACTTTTGAAAAATAAATTTTATATAATAAACTATTATCCAAAATAAAGAATCCTGCCAGTAATATTAATGCCGTATTTTTTAATTCAATTATTAACATTTTTGCCACTTGTCAATGGACAGTATTTTTAATTTGGTGGGTAATGCTTATATAATTGAGACAGATGTGTTTAGTCATGGACCTCACCATCTATACAGCGTAACAGTACAAAAAATCATGTTCATACTTAAATAATATCCAGCTTTTTAGATACCCTAAATTCTCAATAGATAAACCAAAGGTTTTATATATATATATATATATATATATATATATATATATATATATATATATATATATATATAACCTTTACTTCTTGGTATCTGTAATAAGACACCATGACCAAAAACAACTTAAGAAACAAAGTTTATTTTATCTTACAGTTTCAGAGGGAGAAGAGTCTATCATGGGTTGGGAGGGGCGGGGGTTGGAAAAGGCACAGCAGCAGACTGCCAAAATAGGAATCTGAGAACTGAAATGTTAAACTCAGTGAAAGAAGCATACAGAGCAAACTGGAGTCGGGGCAAAGCTATGTAATCTCAGAGAATGCTATGTGGAAACACTTCCTGCAGCAATGCTTCACTACCTAAACCTCTGCAAATAAAACCAGCCCCTGGGACCATGTCTCTAAATACCCAGGCCTATGGGGCTACCTCCCATTCAAACCAGCACAAGGTGTTTCAGGGTATACTGAAATAGAGATGAAAGACAGCATGAGTTCAAATACAAAATGTTCCATAGAACATTTTAATGAAGTTGCTGCAAATATTACTATAGTAGCAAAAATGTTTATATCAATTTATTTTATTCAGTTTTATTTGAAGAGCCATCCCATGTTAAAAAAAACTGTACGCTCTGGGATTGGGGATTTAGCTCAGTGGTAGAGTGCTTGACTAGCAAGAGCAAAGCCCTGGGTTCAATCCTCAACTCCAGAAAAAAGAAAAAAAATGTATACTCAAAAACTAAAGAATGACATTATATTGATATTAAAGTCCAGTATGACTTTGTAATTGTTTCAGGATTTTAAGGAAAAAGGAAATATAATAAAAATATAATTAAAATATTTGTGTAATAAAACAGCTTCAAATACATTCCACTATCCCTATAAAATTTAGATTTAATTCTCATATTGGTGAAAATAAGAATCATTTTAAACATCTTTGGAGCCTAGTTTACTGATTCTACTGGGCTAGAATATTCTCTACCCATTTCATATCCAAATCTTCTTAACAGTTGACATTGTATTTATTATCTCCTTTGAACATGGATAAACTCACGCCTGAGAGGTTAAATAATATTGATTTAGAATTGAACTCTGGAATTTAAGACTTCAAAATCCAGTGTTCTTAACTACAAGTTCTTATAAGCATATTTCAGTGTAATATCCAGATCTTCCTCTTACTGTAAGACTCCAGAAACTTGGAACATATTTACTCATAGAAAAATGCATGCTGATCCAAAAAAGGACAACAACATACAAGAACATTGGTAGCCAATTTAGTTACAGAACACAGAATAGTCACTGCAAAAGCCATGCTTTAAGAAATTATATTCAGCAATTAAATTCTACAATGTTTTAAAAATAACTTTATGATTGACCAGTAGTATGAACCAAATATAAATAAACTAGAATAACTCAATTTGGGTCATTGCTTTAAAATACACAAATATTATTCAAAATAATTAATAACATTTAGTAGTATAAATACTGTTTTTGAAAGGGGACCTTAAGTATCCCATGGTGTCCTCAACTTTGCTGTGCAGCCTAGGATGACCTTGGTTTTCTGAGCATCTTACTTCTACTCCCCAAGTCCTAGGATTACAAATGTATGTGCTACCACACTGCATTTATATAATGCTAAAGGGAGAGGCCAGATTTTTGTGTATAAGGTACAAGCAATCAAGCCTTTGAGATACATTGCCAGCCTCCATATGAGTTTAATGTCTTCAAGTAGCTTGAACTCTTAAAAGATCATAGTTGCAATTTTCTTATCTACTTATTTAGAAAATGCACGATGTTGAAGTCAAATACAGCTTTATCAATTAATTCAAATGACTGTGTTTCACCAGACAAAACAATATGCATTTGCTAACAAAGTACTTGTACACTGAAATTTCTCATTTATCAACATAAAATTCTTCTTCATATAGATTTACCAAATCTATAAAGTGATAGTTAAGCTGTACTTTTAAAATTAAATATTTTTTTTAGTTAGTTAAAGAAAGACATACTCTGGTTGCCCTGAAGGAATGATTACCCATGACTCAGAAGTAAAAATTCTTTGGTAGAATAAGAATTTTCCTCTCTAAGGGGTTTTATGCATGCTGTGAGAATTTAGGAAGAGAAACTAGAATCATATACTCTGTCACATTTACTTTCAGATGATCCTGCTTCTAAAAATTGATTTTGGTTCATCTTCTGGTGTCAGTTTAGCCAAGAGGAAAGTTCCATATTTGGTAAGGAATTTTCTATTTGTTCATATGTGCAAACATAATTCCATAGGGATAAATTTCTATATAGCAAAAAATAATCAGCAGATTGGACCACACATAAAAAGAGTAATTGACAAAGTCCTGACATTTTATCATCACTGGCTAGAAATTATATTTCATACAGAACTTTAAAATTGGAAAACTGAAAACAAATGATATTTATTACCCTTTGTATATATCAATGTATTTCATGAATAAGTATTCTGAAGTTGTCAGGCACTACCTTGCAATAACAAACAAAAATATGCAAATACACTCATTAAATTTATTAATGAATTGTATATAATTATTAACCAATGAATAAATTCCATGAATGTAATAAAAGAACATATTAATGAAATATACAGTAAAGTAGGAGAATTATTATTAAGACTGATAAAAATTTACTCTTAAATTTTTGAAAAACAGATTTTCAATATGTATTAAAGCATTTTAGGCTCCTTACTACTCCATATATTATTTAGATATGACTATTTAGCATATTTGACAGAAATAACAATCCATAACATTTTTATCTAAATATCAGCATTATATACAGTCAATGATAACACACTTGGGGATATACTGACACTGTTTTTGAATTCTTAAAGAAGAACCTTCTAGTACATTTACATCAATACTTACAAGGACTTACAAATTACCTTCATGTCCATTATGTTCTTTAAAAGGTAAATAAATAATAAAACATAAAATAACCAAATTCCAGTATACTCTAGATCAGAAATTATCTGTTGAGCCCATCACTAATGTGTCTCTCTATGGTTATTTTATGTAAAAACCTATAACTTTGTTCTTCAAGCAGAGTTCTAAATAAGGTCCTTAATTTAACTTTTCACAGTTTTAGTTGTGAGACATAAGACAGCAAGTGTTAGAAGGTTATTAATGTGTCAAACTGTTTTTGAACAAACTTTTGTTGCTAAGGAAACCTTTCTTTCCTTAAAAAAAAAACAGATTCTCATCATTCTTTTGTACGAAGGAATTTTAACTCTAAGGCAAATTATGTAGCAATTTAAAAACAATTCCACATATGGATTATATATAAATAAACTGCATGTTAGGTGAGTTAATATATTCACACATCAATAAAATATTTTTAAATTTATTTCTTTTTGTTGATTTTATAGTTTAGAGTAAAATACATTATAATTAGAATACATTCTTTATTATTTTCTTTACACTGACCAAATAAAATATATTTAAGTACTTCAAATTCTTACTTCTTTTTTAAAATTTTTTTGTGCTTATAATATAAATTTTCCCTTCCCTTCCTCCCTCAAACCCATCACCCTGATGGTTATAAATCTTCACATTGCCACAAATGTATAGAATTTCAATATATTCAAGAAAATCAATAACAATTTAAATATTTTAAAATTATTTTCAATATTCTAAATTTTGAATCAATAAGCAAACATTCTCTTTGTCCCATCATTCAGTTTTGCCCTACCAACTGGCTTTCAAATAACCATATAGAGACTTAATATTAATTATAAATGTTTGGATAGTAGCTCAGGCTTCTTACTACCTATGTCTTACATTTTAAGTTAATATTTATTTCTTATCTACCCTCTGCCATGTGGTGATACCATCTTCCAACCTGGCACATTCATCTTCTTTCTTTCTGTGTTTCCTCAAGACTCCTCAGACTCTGTCGTCATTCTCAGAGGACTTTGTCCTCTGTCCCAATATCTTTGCTAGGCAATCAACCTTTTATTATCAATGATAGCAACATATCTTTACAGTGTTCAAAAGGATTATTCCACAACATTTCTCCCCTTTTGTCTAATTAAAAAGGAAGACTTCAACTTTAACATTGTAAAATTATATACAACAAAACCAGTTTTCAAGTAAGAATTACACTTACAATATCTAGTCCATTTGTATTTGGTAAAATTAGAAAAAAAATATTCTGTTATTTAGCTTATCTCTGTGTGTCTAAAGTTTCATATCTAATTTATCTTTTATCATTACTAAGAAAAACTTTAAGTCTAATTATTTAGTCTTTAACTCCCTCAAAGACCCCAGAAAGATGGAATGTTACCTAATGACAGGGATATCTGGCTCCTGGACAGTAAGTCACCCAAGGTTCCTCTGTAATGTTGGGTCATCCAACTTTGGTGTACAGTCCTAGTATATCTAACAGACTTTCCTAAGAAACGGGTAATTTTGAAGGAGAGACCATATAACAAGTATTTTGGCAAACTTCTAAAAATGATCAAAGACTAATGCTAAAACTAAAAATAAATTGCATTATGATTGAAGGTTTACTAGACATATGCCCAGAAGTAACAATAATTTCACCAAAATCTTTGCATACAGATTGGCATCTTCAGAAGGTATCTATTCATTTTGTATGAATTGGAATGTCATCTCAGGTAAAATAAGTACAACTCTGGTCAAATGTATAGGGAACAAAGGACAGATAGGGAATTTAAAGTCATATGTGACTAAAACATCAGTGAATTCATGGGGATGTGATTTGTTACAACAATGAAAAACCCAGATCCACATACCTCCAATCTCAGAAACAAACCATGAAATAAACAATGCTTCTGAAAAAAAATATTAAAAGGTATTATCAAGAACAATCACTGACCATTCTGGTGGTACATAACCAAGGTAGAATAGCTCTTAATCTTTAGAAGGTATCAATAGCCCTACATTTAAAATGGTTAACTGAAAAAACTGTCTGAGTGGGAAAATGGTCTTTGACATCAGAAAAATTACAGGCATTAGAACAATTGATATAGGAACAGCTAAATGTTTAACATTTTGAAGAATTAACCAGTCCTTGGAATTCTCCCATATTTGTCATTAAAAAGAAATCTGGAAAATGAAGAATGGTAGCAGATCTAAAAGCTAAGAGCCAATGGGCTCTTTACAGCCTGGAATTTCCTTGCCTTCTTTATTACCTAAAGGTTGGTCTATCATAGTGATTAATTTAAAAGACTGTTTTTTTTTTAACTATAACTTTCCAAGAACAGGATAGAGAAAAATTTTCCTTCAAAGTGCCTACTTATAATAATTCTCAACCTGTTAAAAGTATCAGCGGAAAGTTCTTCAATAGAGGATATTAAACAGTCTCACTTTGTATCAATACTTGCTACAACAGCCATTGGAAATAATTTGTAAACAGCATTCTAAATCTATAATTTATCATTATATGTATGGTATCTTACTAGGTGATTCAGACTCAGATACCTTAGAAAAATATTTGAAGAGGTAAAGAAATTTTTACCTTTTTGAACATTACAAATTATTCCTGAAAAAAAATACAGAGAGGTGGTTCTATTAATTATCAAGGATACAAGACACGTTTATGAAAACTTCAACCACAAAAAGTAAAAATCAACCAGGCCATGGTGGTACATGCCTTTAGTCCCAACACATGGGAAGCAGAGGCATGTGGATTTCTGTGAGTTCAAGGCCAGTCTAGTTTACATAGTGAGTCCCAAGACAGTCAGGGCTGTTACACAGAGAAACCCTTTCTTGAAGGAAAAGAAAGAGAAAAAAAGGAAAGTACAAATCAGGAGAGATCAATTATGAACTCTTAATGATTTTCAAAAGTTGCTAGGAGGTGTTAACTAGCTAGAGCCCACAATTGGATGGACAAGTCAAGAACTAAGTAATTTATTTTAAGCCTTACAAGGTGATAAGGACTTAAGTAGTTCAAAAAAATTATCAGTTGAGGCTGAAAGAAAATTGGCTTTGGTAGAAAAGTAATTAGAGAATGAACATGTGGATCATTTGGATCCAGAGTTTAACTATATTATGATTATTACTTTCTATGTATTCTCTCTCAGAAATTTCAATACAGAGAGAAGATAATATTTTAGCATAGATAATTTTTCCAGAGAGAGTAAAAAAATTAAAGACCTTTGTAAAAAAAAAAGGTTTCTGAATTAATTCTGAAAGGATAGTTAAAACTTCATAAAGTAGCAGGAATACATCCATCAGCAATTGTGGTGCCTCATTATGGATGGAAAATGAACATTAACAAAGAACTTGCAGTAATTTTGGGAGCAAAATTAGCAACAAATATCTCCAAAATAAAAGACTTCAATTTATAAAGAAAATTAATTTGATCCTTATTTGTATGGGGAACACCAATTCCTGGAGGCCCTAAATTCTATAATGATTCAAATAAATCAGGAAATGCAGGTTATAAGTCATGAAATTTAAATAAAGTTGGCCAGGCAGTGGTGGCATACACCTTTAATCTCAGCACTAGGGCGGCAGAGCCAGGTGGATCTCTAGGAGTTTGAGGCCAGCCTGGTCTACAGAGCAAGGTCAAGGCAGACACCAAAAACTACACAGAGAAACCCTGTCTTAAAAAACCAAAAAAATAAAAAAAGAAATTTAAGTAAAGTGTCTCAAAGCTCTTATGATTCTGTTCTAAAATCTGAATTATATGCTATATGCTATTCTGATGGTATTATTAGATATCCAGAACCTCTTAATATAGTTACCAACTCTCAATATTCAGAATGAAATCACTGAACTTATTATCTTTGTTATTTATTAAATTATAAGAAATAATCAGAAATAGATATTATCCCTTTTATATAACATATATAAGATCCCATTATGGATCTATCAGGCCCTCTAGAATACGAAGAGGATGAAATTTATCAGCTATTAGTAGGAAATGTGCTGGAAGCCTCAGAATTTCATAAGATCGCCATGCTAACAGCAAAGGTTTGAAGAAAGAATTTTCTATCACTTGACAACAAGCCAAAGAAATTATAAGCAGCTGTCACATTTGTTCTTTGTGAAACAAAACTTCATTACCTGTGGGAAGTAAACCAAAACGTACACAAAGAAATAAAATTTGGCAAATGAATATGTTTCATTTTACAAAGTTTGGAAAATTAAAGTATTTGCACCCATACCATAGATAAATAGTCAGGATTTCAATGAGTAACTTTTTTGAGTTCTGAAAATGATGATTCTGTATTTACAAATACATTAGAAGTTATGGCCATTATGAGAGTACCCATATAAATTAAGACTGATAATGCCCAGCATATGTCTCTAGTAGAATTAATCAGCTTTTCACATATTACAAAATAAGGCATATTACAGGTAGACCACACAATCAGTAATAGAAAGATCTAATCACATTTTAAAAGATATGCTTAATAAACAGAAAGGGGTAATAAAAAACTCCCAGAGATAGATTACAGAATGCTTTGTTAACTTTAAATTTTTTAAATGCTAATGACAGTTGCAGGTAGACATTGAATAGAAGAAAAAAATATTGAATTAAATCTTCCTGTATACTTTAAAAATGTGTTGACCTCACAATAGAAACCAGTATATGTATTACATTGGGATAGAGAATATCCTTTTGTTTCCACAAGAGAAGAAAAGGTATGAAAACCATCAAATTTGATAAAGATTAGATTTGTACAGAAAAGACCTCATGGTTAAGATAGGTAATATTTCATCAAACATGATGGACATTCAATGTAAACTTACTTACAAAACTAACAAAGGCCTTTCGTTTGATTGGATATAACGTGCCCAAAAGGAAAACTTCCCACAGTTAGGGGAGAACTCTTCACTATTCCACAATATGGGGCCAGGACATCAAACTCAGTACATTATGCTTGGCAACAAGTGTCTTTACCCACTGAGCCACATTTGTGGACCTCTGTTATTGTTGATAGTAGAAGAAAATATACATGCATAAGATTTTGTGATTTTTGTCATATAAACATGCCATTAAGAGTACATAGCAAGAAGGCTCTGAAAAAGATCATTCATGTTGTCTTTCCTAACACGAGGCAGATACTATAGACCTTTTTAACCACAAGATGTATTCTAAGATGGGCAGTGGAAACCTGAAACTACATGTGGTGTGGTTATAAACTCTGTATATTCTACATCATTTTCAAGTAGGTACCTATGAAAATTTTAATTTAGGAAGTAGGAACAATAAAAATACAGTAAAATAAAACATAAAATTTACAATACACTGTAATAAAAGTTATATGTATGTGGTCTGTCATAAGCTATCTTAATCTACTTTACATTTTTCACTTTTTTATATATTTTTTATTCTAATTATTTGATCTTTTTGAGCTCACTGATAAATGAACTATCTGTTTTACTCCTACCTTCCTCCACGTTTCAGGGATCATCATGGAAGAAGGAGTGGAAAAGCTATAAAGTCCAGAGGATGGTTAAAAAGTGGTCAGAAATGCTATATTATTTCAGCTTTGAACTTAACATTTAACATAAATTAATTACCTTATAGTGTGTTTGTATCTGAATTTAAACCATCATTAAGTTTGTGTTTCATACCCATTGAAGATGAAAGGAAAAGTTAAGAAAACTCTTCTACTGTCACCAAGTCGACCTAACAATTGTGATGGCTACATAATAAAGTAGTGTGAAGTTTGCCTAAAATTCACACTGTCATATTTCAAATCCACTGTGACAGGAAGGAAGGTGTGAGAGTTTTATTCTGTTAATCAAAGCATAAAATGTTAGATGGATTTGCACTTTGAATTTTCTGTTTAGTACTTGCAGATACACGTTCATTGTGAGTGAAGGGGACTGTGGGATCTTCGCCTGTGCATAAGTGGTAGTAGCTCTGCTAGTCTTCTCTTAGGTTGAAGTTAACTAGGGCTGAGAAAGACTGACAGTAATTTTTACACTGCTACATTCGAAAACTGTTACCCCTACTGGATACACTTTATCAAAAAATAAATTGAGCTTTCTCATTAGATACACTCTCAGACTGCCAGACAACAGTGGCCTTTAATCCCAGCACTCAGGGGGCAGCGCCAGGTGGGTCTCTCTGAGTTTAAGGCCAGCCTCATCTACAGAGAGAGATCCAGGACAGGTACCGGGACAGGCACCAAAAACTACACAGAGAAACCCTGCCTCGACAAACCAAAAATAAAATAAAATAAAATAAAAAAATAAATAGAAGATACACTCTGAGAGTTCCCTTACTAAAAGGCTTAGACTGAATAATTTGCCTCAGAAATAAGTACCTTCCTCATTTTGCAAGAAGAAATCCTCATGCATTCATCTTTATTTCTGAATGCATAGGCTTATTGAATGTTCAAGCATATGACTCTGAAACAAAAGCAATTTTGGAAAGAAAACATAAATTTTATCTTAAGCTACAAACACACACAAAATTTAAAAACTTCTGGCTGGGAAGGCAAAAGGGAATTTTCAAAAAGCTTGTTGTCTCTCAAGTGGAACTGGTTTTGAGTGACTGTAAACTGAGAGAAAATGGATGAGTGGGAGTGGAAGGGAGGTGATGGAGCTGAGGGTGAGTGAAGTACAAGGGTGCACACTTCCTGTTAGAAGGAAACACGGGAGTCTGTGTTTACACACAGACATATAAACACACACTACATTGGTAAATCTTATCCTGGCTTATTTTGTGATAGAGGTTACTTATTTTGGTTATACATATTGGGTGTCAGTGGGTTACTATATGTTTTATTAAAATAAAATTTACACAAACCATGAAGCCATTTCAAGTTCAACAATGTCAAAAAATTTAATCCATTAACTGTATTGTAATCATCACTTCTGTAAGATTCATCTATATTTTGTTACTCTCCAAGAAATCCTGATGCTCCTTAAAGAGAACCATTGGTTTCCCACTCTAGGCCTTTAGAAATCACCATTTTCTGCCTCCACAAAACTACCTGTTTTGGCTATTTCATATAAGCAAAGTAATGTGATATTTGTCATTCTGTTTTCTTTCACTTGGAATCATGATTTCAAATGTTTTTATGCATATGTGCAATTCTGAACCTTTATAGTTTTGTGGGCAACTTACTACATATTAGCCAGCTATTCATTTACTTTTGAAATTGCTAATACTTTATTAGAAAGCATAAAATTATCAGAAATTTTGCTATAGTGTAATATATAGCTTAAGATAAATAAAGTCATTTTTTCTTCTATTTGTTTCATACCACTTTCTACAGATTTTTTTTCTTAGTTTGGCTACACAATGCTATATTTAAAAAAAAAAATCATTACAATGTACATATTGATGTGTAAATAACAGTTTGAATCTGTTTTATTTATTATGTATTTGTACATGTGGGGACTTGGATGAAGTATGCCCTACATAAGTTCATGAATTTGAACACCCGGGCCTCTATTCCTGGTGGTGCGGGGAAGGTTTTGGAACCTTTAGGAGGTGGAGCCTTGAAGGAGGGTGTACTTCACTGGAGGTGGCATCTGAGAGTTTATATAACCACCCATTTCTTGTTTGCTCTCTGTTCTCTAGAGTGAAGTTGAAATGGAACAACCCAGTTTCCTGTTCAGGGCACCGACTGCCCTGCCTTCTGAGAAAATACAGAATTTTCATAAGCCAAAATTCACCGTCTTCTATAAGTTGCTTTTGGTCATGATATTTTATCACAGTAACAAAAATGTAACTAAGACTTTTCATAATAGATAATCGTTGGCTCATATCATAACTTCAGCTCATATCATAACTTCAGCTCATATCATAACTTCAGCTCAATCATAACTTCAGCTCATATCATGACTTTATGTTCCACATTTAAAGGAATCTCAAATGTGTTTCATGTCTATTAAATATTTATATAATCATTTATAATGCTTGAGGGTTTCAGTTTTTTTCACATCCACCTTAAAATTTTTTGTCCCTCCTGTTTTTTCAATTCTGCTTTTCTGGAGAAAATATAAACTGATATCCTAATTTTTTAAAATTTGTATTTATTATTTAATAATAGGGAGTATCTTTTCATGGGCTTCATTTATGCGCATATGTACATTCATACACATAGAACTTCCTTGGAGAGACGTCTGCATTTTTGAGTTTCAATTTCTTGAATGCTCAAGGACTAGGTAGATTATTACTTTATTTTGAATTGTTAAATACTTTTGCAAACATATGATGTGTATTTTACAGATTTAAGCTATGTATTTTCTTATATTTCTTTTTTTCTGTTTTTTTTCTTTATTATTATGTGTTTTAAATTTTATACATCAGCCATGGGTTCCCCTGCCCACCTTCCCCCCAGCCACTCCCCTCCATTCCCATGTCCTCCAGGATAAGGCACCCCTGGGGATTCATTTAAACCTGGTGGATCCAGTACAGGCAGATCTTGTCACCTACTTCCAGACTGAGCAAAGTGTCCCTGTGTAAGCCCAAGGTTTCAAACAGCCAGCTGATACACTAAGGACAGATCCTGGTCCCACAGACTGGGTGCCTCCCAAGCAGATCAAGCTATTCAATTGTCTCACTAATCCAGAGGGCCTGATCCAGCTGGGGGCTCCACAGCCTTTGGTTCATAATCCATGTGCTTCCATTTGTTTGTCTATTTGTCCCTGTGCTTTTTGCATTCTTGGATTCAACAATTCACGCTCTTGCAGACCCTCCTCTTTCTCCACAGTTGGACACCTGGAGCTCCACCTGGGGCCTGGCTGAGGATCTCTGCATCCACTTCCATCAGTTTTTGGACCAGACTTACAGCTCGATAGTTAGGGTGATTAGCCATCTGATCACCAGACTAGGTCAGATTGGGCTTTCTCTCGACCATTGCCAGCAGTCTATAGAGGATGTATCATTGTGGATTTTTGAGGATCTCTCCAGCACTCTGCCTATTCCACCAATGTTCATGAGGGAGATTGGTCTGTAGTTCTCTTTCTTTGTTGCATCTTTGTTTGGTTTAGGATTCAGGGTAATTGTAGCCTCATAGAAGGGGTTTGGTAATATACCTTCTGCTTCTATTGTGTGGAACAATTTAAAGAGTATTGGTATTAAGTCTTCTTTGAAGATCTGGTAGAATTCTGCACTGAAACCATCAGGTCCAGAGCTATTTTTGGTTGGGAGTCTTTTAATGACTGATTCTATTTCCTTAGGTATTATTGGACTATTTAAATGGTTTATCTGGTCTTGATTTAACTTAGGTATGTGGTACCTATCCAGAAAATTATCCATTTCCTTTAGATTTTCCAGTTTTGTGGAGTAGAGGTTTTGGAAGTATGACCTGATGATTCTCTGGATTTCCTCATTGTCTGTTGTTATGTCCCCCTTTTCATTTCTGATTTTGTTAATTTGGATGCTCTCTCTCTGTCTTTTGGTTAGTTTGGATAAGGGCTTGTCTATCTTGATCTTCTCAAAGAACCAACTCTTTGTTTCATTAATCCTTTGTATTGTTCTCTTTATTTTTATTTTATTGATTTCTGCTCTCAATTTGATAATTTCCTGACGTCTGTTCCTCCTGGGAGACTTTGCTTCTTCCTGTTCAAGGGCTTCCAGGTGTGCTGTCAAGTCACTAGCGTGAGATTTCTCCAACTTCTTTATGTGGGCATTCAGTGCTATGAATTTCCCTCTTAGCACTGCTTTCATAGTATCCCATAAGTTTGGGTATGTGGGGTCCTCATTTTCATTGATCTCTGGGAAGTGTTTAATTTCTTTTTTTATTTCTTCCTTAACCCATTGGTGATTCAGTTGAGCATTATTCTGTTTCTATGAGATTGTAGGATGTCTGTAGTTTAGTCTGTTGTTGAAATCTTACTTTAAACCATTGTGGTCTGATAGAGCACAGGAGGTTATTCCAATTGCTTTGTAGCTGTTGAGATTTTCTTTGTGTCCAAGTATGTGGTCGATTTTAGAGAAGGTTCCATGGGGTGCTGAGAAGAAGGTATATTCTTTTTTGTTCGGGTGGAATGTTCTGTAGATATCTATTAAGTCCATTTGAGCCATAACATCAGTTAAGTCCATTATGTCTCTGTTAAGTTTCAATTTGGCCGATCTGTCCAGAGGTGAAAGTGGGGTGTTGAAGTCTCCCACTATTAATGTGTGGGGTTTTATATGTTTTTTAATCTTTTGTAATTTTTTTTTACATATGTGGTTGCCCTTGTGTTTGGGGCATAAATGTTCAGAACTGAAACTTCATCTTGGTGGATCTTTCCTGAAATGAGTATGTAATGTCCTTCATCATCTCTTTTGATTGATTTTAGTTTGAAGTCTATTTTGCTGGATATTAGGATGGCTACACCAGCTTGCTTCTTCAGACCATTTGATTGGAAAGTCTTTTCCCAACCTTTTATTCCTAAGAGGTGTCTGTCTTGGAATTTGAGGTGTGTTTCTTGTATGCAGAAGAAAGATGGGTCCTATTTTTGTATCTATTCTGTTAGTCTGTGTCTTTTTATAGGTGAATTTAGTCTATTGATATTAAGGGATATGAATGAACAGTGATTGTTCATTCCTGTTATTATTTTTATTTTTTGGTGGTAGTGTGTTTGTGTATTTCTCTTCTTTGGGGTTTACTGCTCGGTGTTATCTATCGCCTGTGTTTTCATGGTGTATCTGCCTTCCTTAGGTTGGAATTTTCCTTCTAGTGCTTTCTGTAGGGCTAGGTTTATGGATAAGTATTGTTTTAATCTGGTTTTGTCTTGGAAGGTTTTGTTCACTCCATCTATGTTATCTTAGTGTCTGCATTATAGCTGTCCAGGTCCTTCTGGCTTTCAAAGTCTCCATCAAGAAATCGGGTGTTATTCTGATGGATTTGCCTTTATAAGTCACTTGTCCTTTTTCCTTTGCTGCTCTTAATATTCTTTCTTTATTCTGTATGTTTCGTTGTTTAATTATTATGTGGTGAGGGGATGTTTTGGGGAGGGGGTCTAGTCTGTTTGGTGTTCTATAGGCTTCTTGAATCATCATAAGCATTTCCTTCTTTAAGTTGGGAAAGTTTTCTTCTATGATCTTGTTAAATATATTTTCTGTGCCTTTGAGTTGGTATTCTTCTCCTTCCTCTATCCCTATTATTCGTATGTTTGGTCTTTTCATGGTGTCCCAAATTTCTTGGACATTTTGTGTCATGACTTTGTTGGTTTTAGTGTTTTCTTTGACTGATGAATCTATTTCTTCTACTGTATCTTCAACACCAGAGATCCTCTCTTCCATCTCTTGCATTTTCTTGGTTATACTTGCATCTGAAGTTCCTGTTTGTTTACTCAGATTTTCTATTTCCAACATTCCTTCTGCTAGTGTCTTCATTTTTTCTATTTCCCTCTTCACATCTTGGATTGACTCCCTTGCTTTTTCATGATTTTCTTTCAGGGACTTATTGTTTTCTTCTGCTTTAATTGGCCCTTCCTCTAGTTTTTTATAGTGTCCTTCCCATTTTTTGTTTGTCTGTTCCTCTACTTTATTTTTGATTTCTTCTATATAAGGCTCTAGCCTCTTCATGATGTTACTTATAAGGTTGTTTTCTTCTTCTTCTTCCATTCTGTGATGTTCAGGTCTAGCTGTTGGAGAAGGGCTAGGTTCTGGTGATGCTGTATTGCTCTTTACTTTGTTGTGTGTACTTCTGCCTTGATGTTTCCCCATCTCCTCTTGGGTTCGTTCTTGTTCTTATCAGTGTACTACTTGGTCCAGAGAGAGCTGACAGATTTAGGGAGCCTCTCTCTGGTCCAGATGGAAGCTCTGGGCCAGATGGGAGCGCTGGTCCATTTGAGAGTGCTGGAGGGTTAGGTGCTGGGGGCTGGACTCTGAATCTCGGGAAGTCCCTGGGGTCTCCTTATCTTGTCCAGATGGGAGTTCCTCTGGTCTCTGGTCCAGATGGGAGTTCCACGGCAGGATGGAAGCTGGGGGCTGGTCTCTGAGTCTCGGGAAGTGCCTGGGGTATCAGGCAAAAGAGTGTGGGGGCAGGGTGTGGGGGCAGGGTGTGGAGACTGCAGTGTCTGTCTATAGTCTTGGAAAAGGGGAGCCTTCCCGTAGGGCCTGCTGATTGGCAGGAAACTGGGACCAAGTTGGTCAGGTACTTCCAGGGTGGCCTGTGTCCAGCGGTGTGACCCAGGCGCAGTTGCCTCTCTGACTATAACCCAGGCACTCACCTCTGGTCCAGATGGGAGTTCCAGGGCAGAAGGCTTCTTATATTTCTTATTTTACAATAGACATATTAACATCAAACACATGATCCTCTTGTATAATTTGACATTATTTGAATTAGAATTAAATTATATTAAATTTTCATAACATAAGATGAAATGTGTTTGATTATGCATATCTTGAAAGACCAAACAAATTAGGGTCTATTCATTGGTCACATTTTCAGCTATTTATTTATATTTTCTTATATTTTATCAATGAATAATACATACATACATTTAGCCAAATAATGATTGTTAGATAAATACATGGATGATGGTTAGGGTGAATTGCATTGGATAATCTGTCAAATATATGCTGTATATATTTAAGAAATTTCACACACAAAAACATTTTATTGGATGTATTTCAAAATTGGCAATTTTTGACTTTTAAAAATAAACAATGTAATCACTCTTCATCGATGCATTCTTCATATTGTAAGTGAAACACCTTTTTTTAATTTTCAAAAGCATTTATGATAAAATAAAACTGTAAAAATATTTCCCTATATTTTAGAAATTAAGGGTTTGGATGTGGCACTGTATTATTCAGGATTCTCTAAAGGAACAGATCATTATAAGACCGATGTAATAAAAATGGTTTATTGGGTTGGTTTATGAGAAAACTTGATAATTGGCAGAGGAAGGGAACCTGGTGGCTGCTCCTGCTAAGGAGGTAAAAGCCTCAACTTTCGCAGTCCCTCATGGGAGCTCTGCAAGCTCTCTGGAGAGTTTATGGTGTGTCCTCACCCTAACAGTGTGGAGAACTCAGAGTCTGCAGTCTGCAGGGAAGAACAGCTGCTGTGGATTCCCGAACTCACAGACCTGGCCCACATACCTGCCCTGACTTTGCACTTCTCATCTTTCTCATGTGTTCCCCATTCTTCTGGATGTTGCATCCCACATTCAGGGAGGGTTTTCTTCCCTCCTTTATCATCAAAATGTGTGTCAATCATCTTGTAAGTTCCCAGAGAGTTTCACCCAGATCGGTGTCTCACAAACAGTTTGTAAAGCTTTTTATCTTAACAATGAAGATTAGCTACCACAAACATTTAAGTAAAGTAAAATTCAGCAGCATTATATGCTAATGCTTATAACACCATGTTAGAAGTCTGAAAAAAGTATTAATTATGCAAGAAAAAACAAAACAAATTTTAGAAGAAAAACAGTTGTTGAAGGAATGAATATTCTACACTAAATAACAGTAAAGTTAACATCATTTGAACATTTTATAATTTGTTTATTTAAAATAAGAATTTAGCTGTAGGCCACAACACAGCAACGGCTCAACAACATGCCATGCAGCCCTTAGGGAAAAGGACTCAACTAGGAGCCTCCTGGGGACGCTATCCCCAGGACATGACAATTAACAGTAACAGCTCCATGTGATGCTGCAAAGCTGGTTGGGGCAGGATTCATCCAAGTGCCAACCAGCACCTATGTTGCTGGGCAGTCAGAAACAATTATTGTGAGCAGGTAAATGGTGAGAAAGTATAAGAAACAGAGGTGTAGTGTTTCATGGGCTGGGGAAAGAGGCAGGTCTGAAGAGGTAAGGGTGGTGGGGAACAGGCTAATTTGAATGGCGCTAGCCACCTGAGTCTAAGGTGCTGTCCGGGCCTGGGCTATTGTCAAGGACCAACCTTGGCCCAAAGCCATGAAGCAGCTGGTAGGGCATGAGTTGATATCTGTGGCTCCTGTTGTAATTGAGAGCTGTGCAGAGGTCTGTAGTCTGGAGCTATGTTGGTATGCAAAGTCCATGCTGCTGAAGGGGCTATGTTGACCTGAGTGGCCTACCTTGTCATATGAGTACATGGTGACATCCATGCCCAAGCTTCTGTCAAGGATCATGTCTGGGTCTGTGATCCTACCACAGCTGGGGTCTTTGTTAATGTCTGGTGGCCCATGGTGCCAACAAAGGTCACATGGATGCCCAGGGTCTACACTGCAAACTGTGGTCATGTTGATGTCCAGGGGCTGTGCTGCCACAAGGGGCCCGATAATCTGGGTGGCCTGTGCGGCCACCAGGACCATGGTGATGCCCAGTCCCTGGTTGGTGCTGAGGGTCATGTCTGAGTCCATGGTCCTGCTGAGGGGTCTGGGTTGATGTCCATGGCCCATATTACCATGGGGATCATAGGAACCAAGTGCATTGAAATCCAAGGGCCGTGCTGAGCTGTCTCTGGCCCTCCCTGGCCCTGGAATAGCTATCCCTATGCCTCACTGAATACTGCAGCAGAAGAGCTGGCCCCCATAATAAGTAAAGATGCCCCCACCCCTCACCACAGGTGTGCATCTCACCCAGGCAGCACAATAGAGCTGATCCTGTTGTTGGGGCACAGGTGAGCCAACCCTGAGGCCAAGAGTGCTGGCCCTGGGATCACAAGAGTTGGAGAATTAGCCTTGCCCCTCACTGGCTGGAGCACATGGAAGAGTAGGCCCCGTACCCCACTGAGGGAATACACTAGAGCTGACCTTTTTGGTGGTGGTGCAGATGAGCCAACCATGAGGTCATGAGAACAAGAGAGCTGAACCCCATCCCCTCATATTACCCCTACAGCAATCAAAACAGAGTCCTGCACCTAGCTTGGGCAAGACAGTGGAGCTGTCTCTGGTGGTGTGAGTATGGGTAAGCTGCTCCTTGCAGCAGACTGTGTTTGGTGAGTTAGCCAAGGGAGTGGTAGAAAATTTACCCAGGTGGTGATGATGAAGGAGAGCTGGCAGACTGACCAGCCCAGCTACCACCCAGCCCAGAATCAGGGCCCACTCCAACATCCACCTCATCTATGAAATGTTGGAGCATGTGAAGGGATGAACCTATAGATCCAAAACTTAAGGATATCCACAACCAGGACAACAATAGGATATCCAAGAGGAGCCCCAGTGAGGGCCCAGCATTGATAGTGCAACAGAGGCCTCAGCCAGACCAATGACTCGTGGCAATGAAGACTTGCAAGTGAAAATGAAAGGACTAGAGGGTAAACTTTGTAACTCAATAGGCCACGTTAGAACTTCCATGATGAAGGTTCTTCTCCTTTTAATTTTATTTGTTGTTGTTGTTGTTGTTGTTGTTTTCTGTTTTATTATTTGTTGGGTTTTGGGTTTTTCTTTTCTTTTTTTCTTTTTTTTTCTTTTTTTCTTTTTTCTTTTTTTTTTGCACAGGAGGGTTGCAAGGGCTGAGGGTGAAGGCAGGTGGATGGGGAGATGGATGGGATAGGAGTGCATGATTTGAAATCTGCAAAGAATCAATAAACATTTCAAAAAACAAAAATCTAAAAGAACCTGATTTGATCATTTCACTTCATTAAGCAAACTTATGCTTCCTTTAAAAATGGAGGAACTCAGGCCGGGCAGTGGTGGCACATGCCTATAATCCCAGCCAGGCAGATCTCTGTGACTTCGAGGCCAGCCTGGTCTACCAAGTGAGTTCCAGGAAAAGGCGCAAAGCTACACAGAGAAACCCTGTCTCAAAAAACAAAACAAAAAATAAATAAATATAAATGGAGGAACTCAAGGCTGAGGAGATGACTCACAAGGTAAAGTATATGAATTTAAACTTCCAGGATCTATATAAAGATGGGCTCCATTGTATGTGTCTATAATCCCAGACATTTGATGATATGATGTGTGCTAGTTTTACATGAACATGACACAAACCAGAATCAATTGGAAAAAAGAAACTCTCACTGAGAAAAGGTTTTTATAAAATTTACCTATAGCCAAACTGTAGAGCACTTTCTTGATTAAATATTGATGTGTATGGGCCTAGTCCACGGTAGGTGAGCCAACCCATGGCCTGTTTTCTTGCATAGTATAAGAAAGGAGTTTGAGAAAGCCATGAGGGATAATCTAGTAAATCCATACTTCATGGACTCAGCTTCAGTTATTGCCTCCAGGACCCTGCCATGAGTTCTTGTCCTGATTTCCCTTAGCAATATACCTGAGAGTTGTAAACTAAAATAAACCCATTCCTTCTCTAGTTGTTTTTGATTATGGTGCTTATCCATGGTAATAGAAACCTTAAGACAGATGTGATATCAAGAGCGGAGAATCCTGGAAACCTTGTCTCAAACATGGTGGAACATAAGGCCTGACATCCAAAGTTATCCACTATCTTCCACACATATGCTGCGGTTGGTTCACAGATGCCTGAACTCACACATACAATTGTGCATACTCACATGTACCTACACAACATAACATACACATAGAAGTCATGTTAAGAAAGGAAATCATTTAGATTGGATATTTTTATGGCTGACTAGAAAGCCCTTTTGTGTTTTAGAGATTACTTAGAAGAATATTTCATCACAATCAGCTCTCTAAAAAAAAAACTATCTTTTTCATCATGAATATTAACAAGCCTGCAATAAGCCAAAAATGATAGCAGGTATGAGAGATGTATGTTGGAGCAAATTACTTGTTGCAAATACTTCTGAAATGTATTTGGAAATACTGAGACCATACTACAATGAATCATTAAGTTAACACTCTTTAAGTATGTAAGATTTTTGCTTCAGTGATTACATAAACCCTTTATGACTATATTTAAGTTATGACATCAAACCATTAGACACTAGCATGGCAAGTGGGAGAGAAAAATGTGGCTTCCTAATTAATGAAAAAAATAGAAATATGTAAGAAAGTTTTGAAACATTCTAGCTGACAATAAAAGAAAAGAAACATTATACTAGCTCACAGTGAAAAGAAACTATCAGTGATGTTTCAAAACAGAAAAAATTCATATGTGTTTGTAAAGAAAAATGATAGTAGTCAGGTTAAGACTTCTTCGGTATATTTATGAAAATTAAAGAAAGATGCTAAGTTGTACCTGAGCCTAATATTTACATAATCATCAGTAGTCATTGATTCACAGAGTTGCTAGAATCTTAAGACTCATATCTATGACAGTGTTGAGAAAGCATACACAAGGAGCTTTTGTATAAACTGAAAAATACTGATTATCTTTTCTCTGTATGCTGGCATTCCAGCCTGAATAAAAAAGGGAAGAAGGAGGGGGAGGTAGAAAGGGGGGAGGAGGAGGAGAATGGGGGGAGGATGAGGAGGGGGAAGGAGGAGAAGGAGAGGAAGAGAAGGAGAAGGAAGAGAAAACAAGAAGAAGAAGAGGAGGAGGGGGGGAGGAGGAGGAGGAAGAGGAAGAGGAAGAAGAAGAAGAAACAGTGAAACAGTAAGGGAACTGAACACCAGCCCTCACTCTTCCCTTCTGACTGCGGATGCAATGTGACCATTGCCTCATGTTCTCACTGTCATGCCTCACCAACATAATAGATTTAATCTTCTCTTAAATTGTGAGTCAAAATAAATCTGTCCTCAAATGATTTTGAGCATGTATGCTGTCAGAAATAAGAAAAGCAACAGAAAATATCAGTACCAAGAATGGAGCTAATGTGCTAAACCTGACAACTGCTCAGATTCCTTAAAATTGGCTCATGAAGGGAATGTGAGAGATGTTTAGAGCTGCTGATTAAAGAAAGTACACAGCTTTGCAAGCAGAGCAGAGCATAATAGGGTGTTCTAGTAGGAGGTAAAAAGGCAAGAGTGAAGAGAGAAGGGGCAGAGTGGATGCTGTGCTCACACATTTACAGAGGAGACATACCTCTTGAAATCAAGTCTGTTTATTCTTGTATTGTATTCCTTGTGGAGAATTTGCCTGCATTTGTCTATAACCTAAAATTTGGTGCGACTGAATTAAAGGAGAATAAATTGGATTTTGGTGGAGGAAATGCCAAGACAGTACTATTAAGGCATGGCTATTGACTGCAGAGTTTACTGAAATTTATATTAAAAATCACAGCAGGAAGATGTACAAACTTTTCTCTCTCACTAGGAAAAGACACATGTTTTGGAGAGAATAAGCATCATTCTTGACAATGTGACCACAATTTTAAAAGAGATTCAAGCTCTTAAGAATCCATGCACTTTGCTTTGGAACAGTAGGAAAGGTACCCTGAGAACAGACCATCAATAAGAAAAATGCAAAATTATTTAAAATGGCAGAACCTGAATCAGTACACCACCAAAGAGGCACCCGACTCTATAAAGGCTACTGGTGGAACTATTTCCCATGTGAAATTCAGGATCAAAAGGGAGGCTCTGAGACATCAGAGATGACCATAGCTTTGTTCTAAAGCTATTGAGCTACATCTCAATAGCTTTAGATGGCATCAGAACTTGGAATTGTTCAGATGTTCATCTAGTACCGTCTTTGCAAGCATTGCAAAATACAAGAATTACTGTGTCGTGGTGGCTTACTGTAATGATGCAGAAAGCTACTGAGAAACAAGAGTGTACAGCAAGTCAGATAACTTTCATTGCACTCTTGAGAAGGTTCTGTGAAATGATGTGAAGATGAAGTCTAAGTTGCCAAAGAGATCTCAGGATTTTGAAATACTGGAAATGTGGGACATTTATCTAAGAGAGCTATAGGAACTGAGTGGAGCCTAAGCAAAAGGTGGCATTTGCTAAAGGTAAAGGTTGAACAAGTGAGGCTACCCATGACATTGAAACAGATGGTATCAGCACAAGCCCAAGATGTTAAACCTGGAGATGCATAGTTTTGTGTTTGCGTTGCTGGAGTTTCAGTTTGTTTTGGTCCCCCCCCCCTTCTTTTTTTCTGTTTCTTTTTTCTTTTTTCTTTTTTTCTTTCTGTGTAGTTTGGGTGCCTGTCATGAATCTCAATCTCTAGACCAGGCTGGACTGGAACTCACAGAGATCTGCCTGGCTCTGCCACCCAAGCGCTGGGATTAAAGGTGTGCGCCACCACTGCCTGGCTTTGATTCCCTCTTCACTTGCTATGAATGAGGATGTTTGGTGTCTATGCCTTTGCATCTTGCAAGCATGTAATTTGTTTTTTAATGATGTTTAAATTTTCTTTATTTTATAAGAGCATACAGTTAGCAGAATGGATTAGAAATGATGTTGAATTTTGAGATCTGTCACAGTATTATGCTATGAAGTCATTGGCAGTTCTTAGAGTACAAAGGGGATTTTGCATTTTGAAGTTACCATTAGCCTTTGAGAGCCAGAAATTAAATGCTAGAGCTTAAAGTGGTATATTTGGCAGTCATATTGACATGGAGTAGACTATTGATGTTGCCTTAGCTAGGGTTTGTTTTTACTACTGTGGTAAAACATTAACCCAGAGGAACTTGAGAAGGAATGGATTTATTTCAATTTAAAATTTCAAGTCACAGTCCATCATTGTGGGAAGTCAGAGAAGGAACTCAAGATAAGAACCCCGCAGGCAAGAACTGAAGCAGAGATACTAATTTGCTTCTCAAGTTCTGCCCAGAACATTTTCTTATAAGATCCAGGCCCACCACCCCAGGTGTGGCAAAACCCACAGTGAGCTGGCCCTTACCTATCAATTAAAAATGCCCCCACAGACTTGCCCAAGGGACATTTGGTAGTGTAGTTTTCTCCAAAGAGTTTCCCACTTCCAAAATGACTCTAGGTGTGTAAGGTTAACATAAAACTAGCCAAAATAATGACTAATTATTGTTAATTTAATTGTAATACTTTTGGACATTTTCTGTCAGTACATTTTCAGACAGATTCAGCTGCAGTGACAATCCACTCCAATTGTGCTTGTGACCCTCCCATAGATTAATGATTGAATTAAATGTCAAAATGAAGGAAGCCAGATTAGGATGAGCATTCATCTCTCTCTGCTTCCTTGCTGTGGCTACAATGTGACCAAAGACCATGCATTTGCCTTGATGGAATAAATCCTCTTTTAAGTCATTCACTAAAATAAAATACTCTTTTATGATATTTATGCCACGTATTTTTATCAAAGCACTTAGAAAACTAGTAAATCATCCACCCAAACAGCTAATTTTACTTTAATGCAGAAGACCTGAATAGGAAGATAATATATATGATTCGGGGGGTGGTGGCGTACACCATTAATCCCAGCACTTGGGAGGCAGAGCCTGGTGGATCTTTGTGAGTTCGAGGCCAGCCTGGTCTCCAAAGCGAGTTCCAGGACAGCCAGGGCTACACAGAGAAACCCTGTCTTGAAAAAAAAAATGTATTTATGGTACAAAGAAGTAAATTAAAAAAACATACTTAATAAACCCTAGATTTAGGACACAGTAGAGCCTTCAAAACCCTGAACATCAAGAGTAAAAACGGTGATGAGTGAAGTTTTAGAAAGAGGTTGATGACATTTAAGAATTCCCTGATACTAAAACATTTAACAGATGTTTCCAACCTGTAAATGATCACCATGCCATTCATTTTTAAGAAATAGTAGTTGAAAATCAAAGTTTTAGTTGTAATATTTTTTAATTATAATAGAAGTCCAAGATGTTTTTCAATAGGATGTGTCTCTAGATAAATAAAAAAATACAGATTTTATAATTTTCTCTTAGAAAAGCTGAAAACATTTGCTGCCAATGCTTTTCTCTTAAAAGACAGTTTCTTTGTACATTGACCTTGAATTTTTGTTTTTCCAGCTATGGTCTTCTATTAAGTATGTTTCCTTCTTTGCAGGTGCATTGCTGACCTTGCAATCTTCTTCTGTGGCAGGGTTAGCAATGGTAGCCTTAGATTAATACCAGCTCAAATTTCTGATTAAGGTCCCAAGGTTAGAAAAATGTAATTTGTCCTAGAAAGGTAGTGTAGGAAGAACATGACAGCAATTAACCCTTTCCTTGCTGATGACAATGACAGAATACCCCTTAATATCTGAAGGATCTTTGTAATATTATGAAAGGCAAATTTACTTTAACTCATGTTTACTTGTGGGTAGTAGTTCTATAACCTTACATAGGGTTTAATGTTAAATTTTGTTAACCATTTCAAGGTCAAGATTGCATGTTAACATTGTGTTTGCAAATTAATTCATAATCACAAACTAAAAATTATGCTATAATGTGGTGATATTTTATTTGTGCTGAAATGTGGTGATATTTTATTTGTGCTTTGATAAATAAAGCTTGCCTGGAGATCAAGGGGAAAAGGCCAGCCATTTTAAGTAACACTTATCAAGTAGTATCTCTATGTATTCAAGGCCACACTAGGGAACAGAGACAAGCGTGGTGACACACGTCTTTAATCCCAGTACCAACTAAAGAGACCTGGAGGTCTGGAGGTCTGTACAGACAGACAATGACAAGGAGGTGAGGTAGCTGGACTAATAGCCAATGAGAGGGCAGATAAGCAAGGCAATAAAGACGTGGATAAGACAGAAAGTAGCTCGTATTTGAAGCTGCAGAGTTGGTAAGGTGAGGTTGGCTGGTGGCTTTCTCTATTTTCCTGATCTCTAAGGCTTTCACTCCTATATTTGGCTCCATGTTTTTTTTTATTTAGTTAATAAGACCATTTAGAAATTCTTCTACACTATAATAACCCCTTTTCATAACATGATGTAATTTTTTTTCAAGATTTATTTATTTATTTATTATGTATACAGAAGAGGGCGCCAGATCTCATTACAGATGGTTGTGATCCACCATGTGGTTGCTGGGAATTGAACTCAGGACCTTTGGAAGAGCAATCAGTGCTCTTAACCTCTGAGCCATCTCTCCAGCCCCAACATGATGTAATCTTAAGTTTTTCTGTAGGACTTATTTCTGAATAGTTTTACTTTGGGAATTGACACATTCATATGAATATTTGGCAGTTACAGAATTCCATTCACAGTATTTAGTTTCTTATTTATGAGTAAGAAATACAATGAAGGAGGAAGAGAGAGAAGAAAAATGTGGGCAATGGCAGGGAAAGGATGGAAGGAGGGTGGGAAAGAGACAGACACCCACAGATGAGAGAGAGGGAGAGAGAGAGAGAGAGAGAGAGAGAGAGAGAGAGAGAGAGAGATATGCCTTTATTATGTGAGGACACATTGAAAAGGCAGCCATATTTGAATCAGAAAGTGAGACCTCATCTGTAACCGAACTGGCAGATTTCCTAATATTGGATTTATAGTCTCCAGAGCAGAGGAAATTAAGTATTTGCTGCCAAATAAACAGCATTTGTTATACAAACTAACTAGCCCAATGTGTTAATGTTAATGTTAAATAATGATGAATACATTCTCAATGTCATATTGAAGGATATTCAGGTAGTATCAATAAGGGAAAGAATTTTCAACCAAGGATGCAGCTGTTCTGGAGTTCTGAAATTAGGACAATAGCTTTGTTATACAAAAAGTGTCCATTCCCTTCCATTCACAGCTCTGAAGCTTATTTTTACTAAAACAATTTCTGGAGTAGATTAAGGTAGAATAATGAAAAGTTAGTAATAATTGATCTACTTAATAATAAGTAAATAACCTAATCTTGCATGTGACACACAGAAATTGTTTATTGCAAGATAGAGGAATGCTGATGTTTGTAATTAAATTTTAACTTGGTGAGTTGAAGCTCTGTCTTTGATCTTTCATCACATATCTATTTAACATTTTGATCATAGTTTTCTTAGGATGACCTTGATTTAATGTCTTAGCAGAGTTTTTTTTTTTTCACTGAATATTTTTTAGACCCTTGAAAGCCTGACAGCCTTCAGAACCAGAAACTGCTGTCTTCTGTAATAGTAGAGTATGTTACAATACTTCACTCCTGCTCTATGTGATTACAAGGTGTGTGTAAAAACCAGAATAGCTCATGAAACAACCTTGCCGGCAGTCAGTTTTGCTAAAAACCAAGAAGTTAATGTTTTGATACAGTCTCAAGTTCAGTGTGGACATTTCTTGCCTTTCAAATTATTTCATCAAACATGTTTTGTAAAGTTTATGATAAGCAAATAATTTGTATCATGGCAAAACATTTAAGTGCCATATACTGTTTTAGAGCAAAATTTTAAGAGACAAATTTATCACTAATCTGGTATTGATGGTACATTTCAAGAATTGAATATTTATATGTATCTAACATTTCTAATGTTCTCACTTTGCCTTTCCTGATGAAAGATAGTATCTTTATGATCAAAGACTAGGTTTTGCCCACTCCTGTATTGTATGTACCTGAAATTATACATAAGAGCAATTTGCATGTTATTCTCTGTAACACTTTTGAGAATTATTCATATGCTTGCATGTATCGTCATCATCATCATCAATTATCATCAATGCAAGGTCTTGTTATGTTGTCCAAGAAGTCTTGGAAATTGTGATCCTCTTGATTCAGTTCATACAGATGGTAATAATCCATTCTGATTACTGTGTGATCATAGGACCACCTTTTTATATGTGTATCATATTTAAATGATTACATCAATGCTTTTCTTATGTCTATTCATGTTTTCTTAAGTATTTGCAAATCAAAATGTTAATTTTTTCTATCCTCACAAAATTTATTTTCTTATGGTTCTTTTTTTAATTTTTGTACATTTTCCAAGAATATACTTCAGGTATTCTTCTGATTATATAATATTCTTTCTTTGTAAGTGATGGAATAATAAAGCATTTCTAGGACATATTGTGATAAATACCACATATAATAAATTGAACTAATTAACACTTCTATTACTTTATGTGGGGATATATTTTATTTGTGCTGAAATATGGTGATATTTTATTTGTGCTTTAATAAATAAGGTTTGCTTAGAGATCAGAGGAAATAGCAAGCCATTATAAGTAAACAAAGAAGTTGGACAGTGGTAGCACATGCCTTAATCCTACCACTTATCAGGCAGGAACAGAGCCAAGTGTGGTGACACATGCCTTTAATCCTAGTACCAACCATAGAATCCTGGATGCCTGACATGAAGTGACAGAGCTGTCCCTGAAGAGGAAGTGCTGTAGCTAGACAGAGAGCAAATCAGATGGCAGAACATCAAGGCAATAAAGGCATGGATAGACAGGAAGTAACTCGCATTTGGAAGCTGCAGAGTTAGTAAGGGAGGTTGGCTGGTGGCTTTCCCTAATTGATCTCTCTAAAGCTTTCAATCCTATATTTGACTCCGTGTTTTTCATTTAATAAGACCATTTAGAAATTCATCTAAATTTATGTAAATTTTTATTTTTGAGAAACTTCAAACTCTTCTATTTTAATTATTTAAATAGGTGATGAATTGTTGAAAACCATAGTTATCATAAAGGAATAGTTGCCATATTATGCCTGTTTTCTTTGTGCAAAAAAAAGGGACATTATTATCATCAATTGTTATCTTCACTCTCATTAATGCTTTTGTCAAGAGAAGCCTGATAAACACATATGGCATTTCAATGAAACAGAATCTTTTAATGTTTTCCAAAACTTATTATCGCATACCTCCATTTTCATTTCTGCCCCCTATATCAATTTGATTTAACTACCATGCTATATCTTTTGGAAATACTTTTACTTTGATTTCTGTGATATTGCTAGAGACGTCTGCTCAGTCTTTTCTTCTGCATTTTGATTTATCATTCACAATCTGCATTTTACATTCAGGAATGCTATTATGTCTTTCCCCGTCTATTGACCCATTCCCCCTAATATGGTGTTATGATTCAATAATATCTACATAGGGTACCTCTTAAAACTTATTTCCAGCTCAATTTTCCCTTGAATATCAGAATCTTATCATTAATTATTTATATAATATTTATGTACAGATTTATATATCAATATACATATATGTATATATAATGTCTATAGATTTATTACCTAAATTTACTATACAGGTAGTATTTCCTTTCTCAAAAAAAACCATCATCAATTAATTCTTTTAATAATTCAGAGAGCACAGGGATTTTCTTTCTTGTCTTTATCCTTGAAGTTAACAATTGCATAGGAGATAACACAGTCAATTTTGTTAATAGATTCTGCCTACCCTTTGAATGACCAATAAGCACTCTGTCAGTGATGACATGAATTATGTTGATCTGATGTGACTTACTGCAAACTGATGCTAATGATACTCATGAATATTAGCAAGGCTTTTAGCCTCTAACCTACAGTGATCAATAAATGATGACTGAGAGACAAAAGAACAAGAGAAATGTAGCCATATTACTTTGCTTTCCTTTCTGAAAAATTGTCCAGAGCCAATATTACTAACATTCTGGGGTATGTAATTACTTTAGAGGATATTCTGTTCTTTAGCTAAATTATGTGCAAAGGTTCAGTTGTACACACATTACACGTAATTCAACTAATTTTGGTCAAGTGTGTTCCATTCTAGATGTTTCACAACTCTTTGCAGTAGCTCTAAAGACCACATTAGCTAAACTCAATGTACCAACACTCTGTATTTAGTCTGAAACATAAGAGTCTGGGCGGTCATATATATTGATATGTGACATTTGTAGGACTCATCACTGTAGTTAGAGTTTTCCTGCCTGGCCCAGTCAGGACAAATCTCTCTCACCTGCCAGTCCCATAGTCGCTCAGATCCAACCAAGAAAGCACATAGAATCTTACATTGTTTAGAAACTGTATGGCCGTGGCAGGCTGCTTGTTATCTACTTCTTCTATCTTAAATTAACCCATTTCTGTTAATCTATACTTTGCCACATGGCTAGTGGCTTACCGGTGTCTTTACATGTTGCTTCTCATGGCGGCGGCTTGCGGTGTCTCCCCAACCTTCTACTTCCCAGAATTCTCTTCTCTCTTGTCCCACCTATACTTCCTGCCTGGCCACTGGCCAATCAGAACTTTATTTACACAGAGCGATATCCACAGCACATCACAAATGTATGGGTCTAAATTTGTCAGAATTATGTCTGATAAGCCTTAATCCCTTAGAATGGTTGTGTGTGTGTGTGTGTGTGTGTGTGTGTGTGTGTGTGTGTGTGTGTGTGTAGGATGCACATTTGTCTCCTGTTGCATATGCTGGTGGGTGAATTCACAGACCAGAAGAGAATTTCAGGTATCCTGCTCCATTATTCTCCAACTTAGTCCGTTGAGACAAGGCCTCTCAGAGAACTTGGAGCTAGTTTAAAGTCAGCAAATATTAGCAATCCTCCTTTGAGTGCTGCTACAGCATGAAGGACAATATGCACTGATGGTCGTAGGTTCTGGATATTTAATCTCCTGCTTTTACAGTAAATGCTCAAGCATACTCAGTCATCTTACCCATCCCCTTTTGTTATTTTAGAAAAATAAAATAATGTAAGCTAGAATTAGTCATGTACTCCACTGTGTGTTCCACTGTGACATTTTTATAAGAAAAAATTCCATTTTACTAAATAATTATCTCTGTACATTTAGCAGTACATTTAATATAAACTAAATTGAAAGAAATGCTTTTCTTTATAATAGTCCAGTAATCACATCTCTTAAAGTTTAAAACATCTTTTATTTAACCTGGAAGAGAAAATCAGAAGAGAATTTCAATTTTGGACTGTAAAGGTCTTAAGATATATTTATTTTCTATATAACCTCCCGAAATCCTCTACACTAACAAAGATCAACTGGGTAAAAAAAGACAGATTCAAAAAAATCTTGAATTAAAGCCATCTATAAATATACCGACTTTATATACTAGTTTTGAATATTAATGAAAGTCAAATTACTTTTGTTGTAAAATTCCATAAAAGCATGTCATTATTAGGTGAATAATAAATATAATTCAGTTTTATATTTTGATTATTAAATTTCTATAAAATACTTTATAGGGCATATTATATATCAATATAGACAAACATAGATATGCATGCTATTACAAATTAAGATAAAATTCCTCCCATTATGTGAATTGAAGTCTTAAGAACCACATTATGTCCTGAAAAGTATATTAATATTATAGTTATAAATCTTCTATTTTCAAAAGCAATTGCACATTATCTTTGAAAATTTAAAAACTGTTTGGCTAAAATAGCAAATGACTGGGAACGCCAAGAAGCAGCTGTTCATTAGTATGGGCTCTGATTGCATTGGCAGGAAGATGGGAAGCAGGAAGAGGTGATAAATAAAGACTGTGCTAGCAAATAAATACTTTGATTCAGAAGAGGAAAAAATTAATCCCGGGAAGGAAAGGGGAGAAGCTGCTTCTTCACAGCTTTAAGCCTTATTGAAAAATCAATGGAAACAGTGCATTGAACCAGTGATTACATCCAAGACCAAGCTGCATTAGCCACCAACTCAGAGATGGGTAAGATGTTCTGAGTCCTGTGTGTTCTCTAAACTCTGAAACTTTGCTAGACTTGGGATTGGAAAAGAGGCCTTAAATAAGGAGTAAGTGTAACATTGGTTTATTTAATTAAATGAACATTTTTTAATCTTTAGCATTTATTAAGTAATGTGTAAATTATACACTGGAATTTATGAAAGATGCATGAAGTTATAAATATGACAAAAACTACTATACAAAAATATATTTTGGGGAGGGGGCGAGAAAAGATATATTTGACTTAAATTTCCACATCATAGTTAATCATTGGAGAAAGTCAGCTCAGTAACCTGAAGATGATGAAGAGAGGTTTGAAGAGTGCTTCTTACTGTCTTGCTCCTCATGGCTTGCTCATCCTGTTTTCTTACAGAACTCAGCACCACTTACCCAGGGTTGGCACTACCCATGATGGATTGGATCCTCTCCCACCAGTCACTACAGCTTATATCAAGTTGACAGAAAACTAGTTAGCACAGTGCTCTATTCATTTCTGTCTCATTTATTGAAAATATTCTTTTCCCACATACTATGTCCTAATTGCAGTTTCCCCTAACTCTATTCATCCCAACTACTAATCAGGCTTGCACAGGCCTGGTGCTTACTACTTCAACCTCTGAGTTTATGTGAGCTTTGCTTAGTTGATTCAGAGAGCCTTGTTCTCCTGGTGTCCTCCATCCACTCTGACTCTTAAACTCTTTCTACTTCCTCTTTTGTGCTGTCCTTTGAGCTCCAACGGTAGGGATTTGATGGAGAAATCCCATTGAAAGAGCTGTTGTTACAAAGGTCTCTCTCTCTCTCTCTCTCTCTCTCTCTCTCTTTCTCTCTCTCTCTCTCTCTCACTGCATAATTTCTGGCGGTGGGTCTCTACATTTGTTCCCATCTTCCTCAGGAAAAAGTTAATCTGGTGATGGCTGAAAGAGGCACTGATCTCTCTGCATAACACAATATCATTTGGGGTCATTTTATCACTATTTTTTTTTAAGACCAGTAGTATTTGGTTTTATGCAAGGTCCCTGGGCTATCTAGTCTCTGCTATTATTCATTGAATTTTATGTAATAATTTTATTTCTGTGAGTTTAGCAATTTTCTTTCAAAATTGGAAGCTTGGTCTTGTTCTCTAGTTATTAGTTTGTAATTTTGTTTATCCTTTGAAGAACAAATTTGAGTTTTAAAGTTTCATTATTCTTTGTTTCGTTTAGCTTGCATATTTCCACTTCAGTCTCTTCAGTTTTATCTTGTTTGTTTTCTTTTTTTCTTTGGTTGTGTATTAGTCAGTGTTCCCTAGAGAATCTCACACAATATAATAGGTATGTATTAAACAGAGATGTAATAGAGTGACTTACATAGTGTTGGCCAGGTCATCCAATAATGGCTGTTTTCACCCTATGGACACTGAAGCTAGATGACCCAGGACACTGAAGCTAGATGATCTGGCATTGAAGGCCTAGAGATTTCATGGATAATTAATTGTCTTCACTCCATGTTGGAAAACTGAAGAGTCTGTGCTCCAGTGACAGCTTAGGACAGCAGCAAACATGGGAGCAGTAATATTGAAGCATTCAAATTCCTTTGACACACACATTTGAATGGTTATTTTATCAGTATATAGAAACATCACACACATATCTATCTGTATATATACATATGTATATACATATATTCCTTAACATATAAATTATACTTAAACTTAATATTTATAATCTGCTCTACTTACCAGACTTTGATCTCTGGGTACATGCCTCTCTTGCTTTGCATTATAACAATTATGTGTTAAATAATTAAGTAGATACCATTAAATTTACACTGGTCAAAAACCTTATGAAATGAATGTTATCAGTTTTATTACATTATATTTTATTATCTTTGATAATGTTTCTTGCTATCTAGCTGTTTATTTAGTGGTTGTCTTAAGGTAGTTATGTTATAGACACATTCTGTCTTCAAAACGTCTTGATTTTCCCTATATTTTGATATATTTGTAACATAGAATTTGGGTTGATAATTTCAATTTTTCTTTTCTTTTAGCACATGAGATTTAAAACCCTAATTAGAGTATACTTCTTGTATTGAATGTATTTTTTCATTCACTGCTAAGATTCGGTGCCTAATCTTAGGTTTTAAAAATTTTGGGGGAGGATCTGTGAAGAAAGGAAGGAGAGGCAACCTTCAGTCAGGCTGTAAGCCCTGTGTCCTAAGTGTAAGGTGTCTTCAGCAGTTGGGACTTACTTTCCAATTTAGAGAGGTAACCAGGTGCAACAGCCATAGTGTGTATTGTTTGAGGAATCACTTGGACTACCCTTATGAACTATACAAAAGAAGGTTCTGGTTTCTGGTACTGGAGATTTTGTTAGTCTATGGTTCTAACAAAATCTACATATCTATAGATACCTATAACTATAGAAGTATCTATATCTACATATAAGTATTTATATATAAAAATATAGATATTTTTGCCAGTATATATATACATATAATTTATTATTATTATAAATTATTTGAATTAAATTATTATAATATTATTTGAAACATGTATAATTTTTAAATTATATACCATATCTCGTGTTATTTTTAGGAAAATATGAAATAATATTATTTAGCCTTTTATGCTTGGTAACTATTATGACCAAAGCTCTCACCTTTTTTTCCTTTTGTACAATTCTAATGAAATTATTATGGAATATATACCTAAAAATTTATTTTGTGTTAAAGTAGTTTTTTTTTTTCTGTTTTCCAAATAGACTATTTATTCAGCTATTTTCTGATATTCAAATGTATTTTCTCCTCTTCTGTTACTTTCATTTAAAATTTAAATTAATTTTGCATTAAGAAATACATTCAATATTTAATATTTATATAGCTCAATTATATTTATTGGGCTCCTTATATTTGTATTTTTGTAAGCTCTCTCTCATGGCTTAAGATGACCTCTTTCATATCTATTCTAAGGATTCTTATATGTGCATAGAGAATGTGTTTGTTCTCCTTTATTGAAGGTGGTTATGGTAGCTGCTTTAAAAAATTCCATGTGTTCTAGTTACAGTGAGAAGTTCATCTGGAGGTCAGATCCAGTTGATTTTCTTTTCTCCTAGACTATTTTCTCTCCTCTTTGCTCTTCATCTCTCAGTAAATGTTGAATTGAATTCTACCTGTTCCAAGTGTTAAGCTGTGGAGATTATGGATCCCATCATTTTTCTCCAACAACAGTTTCTTTTGTTCTATTTGGCAAGTCTTTTAGATGTGAGGTAAAGCCCCTGACAGAAGTTTAATTATGAAGTCTGCTTTTGAGCCAGAGCAACATCCTTGCTTCATGTTTTATTGGTGATAAGTTCCTTAGATCTTCTCTGCACTGTCTTTGGGAAGTTTAGGAAGAGGTCTGAACACACAAACAGTCACTCCTGCTGTCTTCTTTCCTAGGAACATTTTATGTCCTTCAGTAGCAACAGGAATGGCTTAAAATGACTGAATTTTTTATTTTGAGAGATTCATTTTTTTTTCTTTTTCTCAGTGTTGTTCTGTACATTTGAACAAACTTCACACTTTAACTTGAGCCACAGATTTCATCATCTTACTCTGGGCAGCTTTCTTTCATTCTCCTCTGTTCTCAGTATATATAGATGTGCTGTTTATCATCATTAATTACTGATATTAATAATAACAATAATATTATTACCAGTAGGAGCAGTATCCACTATAATAAGGTACATTTATGTTTGCTTTCTTGCATTTTAGTTTAGTTTTTTTGTTTTTGTTTTGTTTTGTTTTGGTTTTGGTTTTTCGAGACAGGGTTTCTCTGTGTAGCTTTGCACCTTTCCTGGAACTCACTTGGTATCCCAGGCTGGCCTTGAACTCACAGAGATCCACCTGGCTCTGCCTCCTGAATGCTGGGATTAAAGGCATGTGCTACCACTGCCCAGCTAGTTTAGTTTTTTCTAGGCTTTCTTGTCAGTCTTTTCTTCTGGAGGCAAGAGTGTTATGTTAGGTCTTAGTGACCATCAGAATTTTGCTTTCCTTTAACAAATATTATATTTAGAAATGAATATATCCTACAATATTGGGTACCAGTTTTCAAGTTCATGTTGTTATTTTCACATCATCTTTGGCATATATATAAAAAAATATACCATATACATTTAGATTGCCCTTTCATTCTTTTAAAAATATAGCATTTAATATTTAATATCTGAATATAATGTTTTTGCATCTTTTCTACACCACTTTCCAGTTTTTTCCCATCAACTTCACATATTTATACTTTTTACTCCCAACTCCAGAATGATCTCTCTGTATCTGTCTCTCTCATATCTATCTATCTGTCTGTCTGTCTATCTATCTATCTCTCATCTCTCCCTGTCTATAACTCTTTGTTTTTGAAATTAGAGTCCGTGTAAATCTGCTCTTACGTGCACATCATTCAGTCCAACTACTGGAGCATGATACCATTACAGGGATTGTAAACCTGAAATAAAGTGACCGTTCCTCAGTCAGTACCCATTAGCTGTTGATTGATCTTTATTGGAGTTGTACTTCACGAGCCTCTCTTCCATGCATATTGAGATTTGACTGGTTTGATCTTAAGCAAGTCTTGTGCATGCAGTCTCAGCTATTTGATTTGTGTAGATCCACTGCTGTGTCCTACAAATACTGCTTCTCTAAGTGACAATTCCCTCTGGCTCTTACAATCTTCCTGTCCCCCAGTAATCTCTGAGCCTAGAGGGATGGTTTATTTTATAGATGTTCCACTTAAATATGAGGCTTCCACAGTCTCTTGATTTCTGCATGTTGACTGATTGTGAATTTCTATATAATCACCATCAACTGCAAGAACAAACTTCTCTGATGAGATTTGAGAGATAGAGTAGTTGTTGCATCCAATTTTTCCCATAGCTCCTCTACCTGCTCACCCATTCATCACCCTCTCTTACATTCTTGTTTCATTATCCTTTCTTTTCCATTCTTAGCTTCTTTATTCCATTATTTTATTTTATATCCACTCATGACTCCTTAATCTGGCTGTTCCAGTTTAAACATCCATATAAAGATTCAAGGCAGGAATATACAGATGAGAGACAATATATGGCATTTGTCTTCTTGGGTGTGGAATGATTGTTTCACTTTCATCCATTTATTTTCAGATTTCATAATTTCCTTTTTATATTCCTTGATGTATATGAACCACATTTCCATTATCAAATTTCCAACATCAAAGTTTTTTTTTCCCAATTTCTTGGCAATTTTGAATAGAGGAACAAAGAACATGATGGCTAAATATTGTTGGGGTAGGATATAGAGTAATTTAGGAATATGTTCAGGAGTGGTATACTTGAAATAATAAATTGAAAATAGAAAACAGAAAATGAAAGGTCCTCCCATGTTCATATAGATAGGATTTATATTGTGAATGGGGCCATCCTAACAGAAAGTACTCTGTATATTCAATACAAAACCTTCAAAATTAAAAAACAAACAAAAACCCAAAAAATGTTCTTTACAAAGTTGAATGAATGACTTCAGTATTCATATGGAAAAACAGAAGACTTTGGGTTGTCAAAACAACCTGAAGGATTAAAACCCTACCAGAGGCATCATCATTTCTAGTCTCAAGTTACACTACAGAGCTATAGTAATGAAAACACAGATACTAAAACTGATACAATTATGGATGGATATGTTCAAGGCCTTCAATTTAAACCAGTGCTTCTCCACTCAGCCGGCTTTTGATAAAGAGGTCAAATCTATATATTGGAAAAAAGACAACATCTTCAATAAATGATGCTGGCCAAACTGGGAGTAGTGATCTCAAGGCAAGGTCCCACCAGTAAAGTTTCCAACTGGTGAAAAGGATTAAAAGAAAAGCTTAGAGACCCATGTGGTGGTACACACACTCTTAATGCCTGTTCAGGAAGTCATTCTTATGACTGTAAGTGGCAGTATATTCTTTATGATTTCTTCCATCATCATCAAGATATCAGGTCTAATATTAAGGTCTCTGATGCATTTTGGGTAGGGTTTTGTTAAGTGTCAAACATAAGAATCTAGCTTCATTCTTCTCCATGTCACCACTACCTTCATTGCATTTCTTAATCTCTTTAACTCCTTGAATATAAGACTTAGCGCCATTCCATTTTCTAGTGCTCCTTTTATCAAATTCAAATATTTTTCCTTGATCAACTTCCCCTTTTTCATTAGAGTCCTCAATAGGAATTACACAAAAGAGTGTATTCTAGCCTGTTTTGAGATTTCCTCTGCCAGTGGAATTGATTCAAAATTCTTGACTTTAGCCTTAGGCAAACTTTTCAGATAAGGGCAAAAAGAAACCACATGCTTGCTCAAAATATTACAAGAATGATTTCTAGGCAACATAGTAAATTTCTCCTCCAATATTCTTGAGATGGTACCTCACAATTCAAATCACCCTCAGCACCTCTGTCTTCCACATTCCTACTGGAATGGCCCATTAAGCAGTGCTGTAAGCATTCAATGGCTTGCCTAAATGTAAATTCCCAAAGAACAAAATTCACCAAACATAAGCATGGTCAGGCCTTCCACAGAAATACCACGGTCCCTGGTACCAACTTATGTCTTAATTAGGGTTTCTATTGATGAGAAGAGACATCATGGCCACAACAAATCTTATAAAGGAAAACTATTTAATTGGGGTGGTTTACATTTTCAGAGTTCTAGTCCACTATCATCATGGTAGGACCTGGTGGGCTGCAGGCAGACTTGGTGCTGGAGAAGTTGCTGAGAGTCTTGTAACTTAATTCACAGGCAACAGGAAGTAATCTATCCCACTGGGTGCAGCTTGAGCATAGAGACCTCAACTCCCACCCTCACAGTGACATACATCTGCCAACAATATCACACCTACCCTAACAAGCCCATTCCCTTTGGAGGCCATTTTCTTTCAGACCACCACAGATTCCATATGAAAAGGCCAGATTTGGTGTCACAGATGTCCCACAGCACAGGGGAAGCAAAAACAGGACAGTTCTTGGGGCTTGCTGGGAGCCAATCTAACTGATCAAGTAACCTCTTAGTAGAGATAAAGACCTGTCTAAAAATTAAAATGGAGAAGATGAAGATATTTGTAGTTAGAGTTTTCTTGCCTGGCCCACAGTCAGGACAAATCTCTCTCACCGGCCAGTTCCACAGTCACTCAGACCCAACCAAGTAAGCACGCAGAAACTTACATTGTTTAGAAACTGTATGGCTGTGGCAGGCTTCTTGATACCTACTTTTTCTATCTTAAATTAACCCATTTCTATTTATCTATACTTTGCCACATGGCTCGTGGCTTACCAGTACCTTACATCTTGTCATGGCGGCGACTGGTAGTGCCTCCTTGCCACCCAGCCTTCCACCTCCCAGAATTCTCTTCTCTCTTGTCCCGCCTATGCTTCCTGCCTGGCCACTGGCCAATCAGAACTCTATTTACACAGAGCGATATCCACAGCAGATATTCAGGCAAACAGCTAATACATACACACACACACACACACACACACACACACACACACACACACACACCCAAAAATATCCATACTTTAAAAGATGCATTAAGGTATACTTTTATACCAGGATACACAACATAGTGACTTTGTCAGAACTTACTTAAGGCCCACTGGAATAATATATGAATTCAATGTGAATGTATATGACCAATGCAAAATTAATAAGTCTTAGATTTTTGCCCTTAGATATTTGTAATTCACAGGAGAAAAATGGCCAGAAAGAGACCATAACTATATAACATATTACGTGACTTCTTTGAGATATGGTGGCCACACCAGTAAAATGATTTTTTAAGAAAGTTATATCAGTCTGTTCCTCCACCTAAACAATGTTTGAAGGTGCTGTGTGGCCTCTGGCTACACGGTTTCTGTCAGAATCTTCAGAATCCTTTCTGTGATGAAGGGAGAGAATGTGAAAGGATTCACATATCTTAACTTGATGTGATTATACAGAGAACATTCAAAGGTTCGGACATTGCATCACTTTCTTCCAGCAATAGACACGTAATGGCAAGAACGGAGACATTAATTTGCTCTAAAATGGAGGTTAGAATTAACAGTTCCCTTGTGGGCACAAGATTAACAGGAAGAACTTGAAAGAAAAATCTGTTCTTTCTGAGAATGTACTCTCAGCAACATGCCCTTAGAAGATTGCATTCACGTTAGTTTGTCTTCCTTCTAAGAGCTACCTGGGATCATCTTGTAGTAGGAATCTTAAAGGTACTTGTTAATAAAATCAAACCCAAGGCCAGTTATTGGGATGAATGCTGGAAGATCAGAGAAGCAGAACAAGCCACAGCTACCTCACCTTGCCAATTCCTCAGGTGATCTTGTTTCCTCAAGCTGGAAGCTTCTGAGTCCTCATCCACATGAATCACAGCTGAACTGTGCTGCTCCAAAGCCTGAATGCTAAACCAGCCAAATGCTTAACTAAATGCTTAACTAACTCTGGTGCCTAGTTTTCATGTCTTATATATCTTTCTACTTTCTGCATCACTCCCTGGGATTAAAGGCTGGGTTTCTGGGATTAAAGGCATGGGTCACCATGCTTAGCTGTTTCTAAAGTGGCCTTGAACACATAGAGATCCACCTGGCTCTGCCTCCCAAGTGCTGGGATTAAAGGCATGCATCACCATCGCCCAACTTCTGCTATGGCTTGCTCTGACCCGTTTTTTCTAGCCACCATTTCTGGCTCTGTTCTAGTGGCTGTATGTTCTCTGACCCCAGATAAATTTATTTTGGTGCACAATATTGTGGGGAACACAATATCACATCATCTATTGCTTCAAAATGTATCCATATACTGATCATGAGGTGTCAGCTTTTCCCTTTATCTTTCTGTTTTAACCTCAGTATCTCTGATCAGAGTTTTTTAATTAACTGGTCCAGAGACACAACTCATATAGCTCTATAGGCAGAAGGTTATCATTTAACTCTACCAAGTTCCAATCTTCCTACATTCAACAATCCATTTTTTTCCAATCTAAATATATACTTGCTATCATATGCTAAAGTATGATATGTAAGCTCAAACATCAAATTTTGTTTCTAAATTCCTCATTCGGAGAAGAAATGCAGTGCTATAACTTTTGCATATATGGATGAACAGCAATGGCTCTTGGTAGATTGTTCACACTCTACTAGATTCTGACCCTACACCTGTGCACATGTTAGAATCATTGATTGTGTTTAGTGAGTTATGAAAAACAGATATGAATTTGGGAAGAGGATATGGCAGAGGCAGCTCATGGTAGAGTAGGATGGGAAAAGAATCAATATAATCAAATGTATTGCATATAAGTACAAAATTATGAAAGAATAAATAATACATACAGATGATTAAAAATACCATAAAAAGTGAAATAATAAACGAGTGTGGGTTAAAAGATTTATTTTTCCCAGAGGAGGATTACCTTCTTCTTGCTTGTGACACATGAAGACCTCAGCAAGAGATAATTTGTGGTTGTTTGTCAGAGTTAAAGCTTGAAAATGTAATAACCTTGAAAAGATTTTTGTTACTGAAAGAGAAGATACCAATATAAGCATGCGTTTGTCCAAGATCACATTTCAAGGGGTGAAAATAATTAGTCTATTTGTGCTAGATATATACTTTAAAGGAGTACTCAATAACTTATTTTATTTTATTTTCTATTTGAGCATTTGAGTAATACATACAAAAAGTATAATATAATTGTTACATTTTTTTGCTAATTCTTTAATAAAATTTGTTATAAGTTTCAGTGTTTCATATATCCTATGCTGGCCTCAAAGGCAGGCAATGATAGACTTTAACCTTTACCTTGATGTTGATTTTATGTTGTGCTGGGAAGGAATACCAGGTCTCCTATGTGCTACTCATTCTGTGAGTTGAGACACATTCCCAAGTCTCAGGATAGTTATTGTTGCATTTGTCCTATCATGTAAAGACTGCACTTCATGATGGTATATACAAAAATCAAGACAAACAATATCTGTCACAAATTGAGAAAAATTTTATATCATGTTAAAATATTTATTTCTACTAAATTAATACCCATGTCAATTTCCATCTTTATTGATGAATCATAATGAATTACAGCATTAAATGTGGTCTTAGAAAATCATTTATGTTATTATACTAGTAACTTTTGCAAAGCTCTGACCTTAAATCTAGGGATATTTATTTTGTCTCGTTTCCAGAGTGTCTGTAACTGGCCTGGTACCACATATTTGTGAAGAACATAATGGTGGCCAAATCATACAGTGGAGGAAAATTAATCACTTCTTGGTAAACTAGGAGGCAAAAAAGGGGGAATAGAGAAGGCAAAGCAATATATATATACAGACGTGTGTGTGTATGTGTGTGTGTGTATGTGTGTATGTGTGTGTGTGTGTGTGTGTGTGTTAGCTCCCAATAACTAAAGTTATCTAAAGTCTCCACTTTCTACTTTTCACCACTTATAATAATGCCAATATATTATGAATCAATATAAAGATTAAACACTTTGCTTAGGTCAGAGCCTTCATGAAATCCTTATTTTGGAATCCCTCACATAGTTCTACCTTGAAATGCATTTTACTGATTTATTAGGCATTCTTAATTCAACCAAGATTCACCACTGCAGTTTTTACCCCAACATTTTATAGCTAAGTTACATCTGGACATAGCTGAAGGAGAGCCAAGAGAGTTATACATAAGCTTTCCTTTCCATATACCTCTCCTATGAGGTTATGCCAGGATTTTTTTAGACTCTCTTTTGACTTTATGTACATTTCTTTTTGTTTTTCTGAACACCTGAATTTCAGTGACATCAACATGCTTCCATCATACGTAACTTTAGGCCAACAGTGACTCAAAAAACCTTTGTTCTATTAGCAATGTTGATTCACATTGACATTTTATACTATTATTTCAAGACAATACAATTAGTATGTAAAAATATAAAGGCACAACATATTTCATGTGGTATTTGCTTAATGTGTGCATCTTTTCAAGTTCCTGCCATCATAAGTACTTCAACTCCCCCAAAAGTTAATTGAGTGAATTAACAATTATTTCAAGCATATAACCACATATTTTCATTATCAAAACAGTCTGAGAATTTTATAAATGTTCTGGACAAATGCATTGATATGAAAGCTATTTTACAAAAATGACATGATTTATACTTTCATTCTAGAAATTTCTAGTTGGCTAGATATGAGCATTAGAATCTAAGGCATAAACTGAAAGACTAGATAGGATGCTGTTGCTGATACAGTAATAAAGGAGAAGATGACTAACTATGAAGAACTAAGATTTTAGCCACTGTACTTTGTATATAGTTAGTGTAAGGTATACAGGAGTTTGGGGAGCATTTTAAATAACTACAAATTTATTAGTGTGAAAAGTGGATGGAACATTCCTTATAAAGGAGAGGAAAATGTTGAGGATTAGAAAATTGAAAAAAAAAAATTTAAAGATATTGTTTGTGGACTTGATCAGACACCAAAATGGAAGAAAACACTCTGGTTCATCACAGTCAGAGTATGATCCTATTTGTCAAATGTTCTACTAGGAAATCTCTTTATAATAAACCATATATAAAATAAGTCTAGAGTTTAAGGTCTTTCATTAATAAATATATCCTCAATTACCATAGAGGTTTGAAAAGATTATGAAAATCCATTAACTACTTTCATTGCATTATAGGAAGTATTGGATGATAACAGATGCCCAGGTCCAGACCCAATGAAAACCCATTAAAAAATAGGGGAAAGGCCTCCAATACACCATTACAATGAATAAATAACTATTACAAATGAAGTTCTCAGTTGTTAAATAAGTACATCTTTAATATGTACATACATATATGCATACATATTTTTTATATCAAACGTCATTTGGATCTGCTTCTTCAGGGATGTGACCTCAAGTAGGTAACCCATGTCCAATAGTTGACTCTATAATTATTAACATACTGGCATCACCAACTGGACTCAAATAATAAATAAAAAAGAAGATCATGAATTTGGGGGTGAAGCGGGGAACCAGATAGAAGAAACTGGAGTGGTATGACAGGGAGGAGATTTTGATAAAAACACATCATATACATGAATAATATTTGAACCAATTACAAATGATGTTTTTAATATTTTTAATAACTTGTTTATTTTTATTTTATGTGTACTAGTGTTTTGCCTACATGAATGTCTGAGTGAGGATATCAGATCATAGAGTTACAGACAAATGTGAGCTACCATGTGGGTGCTAGAGAGATGGGTCAGTGGTTAAGAACACTTATTGCTCTTCCATAGGACCCAGGTACAATACCCAAATTATATTTTTAAAATATTTCAATCTTCTACTTTTTCAGCACATAGAAATAATGGCTTTCATTCATTGAAAATAAACATTTTAATATGTCACTGTCTTTGAAAGATATATTTGACTCATTCAGTATTTAATGACTGGTTTAATATTAATGTTCATTGTGGCCAGTGATATACCTGAACAGGTAAAGAAACTTTATTTTGAGTCAAAAAGCCACATATAAGTGGAAGAAGAGAAATAAATCTACAATATTATTCTCTTATCCCAACAACTGATGTCATAGTACCAATTTCAAAACTTACACAAATACATCATATACAGATAGACACAAAAACACAGACACACGCACATATGATTAAAATTTAAATTATGCATATTTAATGCTTTAGCAATTGTAAGTACATTAAAGTGTTTTATTTAAAATTTATTTATTATGGTATGTATGCCTCCTTACCAAAAGAGGGCATCAGATCTCATAGGTGGTTGTGAGTCACCATGTGGTTACTGGGAATTGAACTCAGCACAACTGTAAGAGCAGCCAGTGCTCTTAACCTCAGAGCCATCTCTCTAGCCCCCATTAAAGTGGTTTTTTAATATGTCATTTATATTGAAATTTTAGAAAAATATTTTGTATTAAGCTAAGATAAACGTAGATGAACTAATACTGAAAAATCATTTGTATTACATGCACATTAATGATTACATTTATAATTGGTATTCAGTAGACTTTAACAATCTTACAATTGTGAAATATAAATACATAATTACTTTAAATTTTAAGCAAGTCAGATATTTTACAGTCCATGAATAGATACATGTAGATGAATTTAAAAGCAATGTGTTTGAATGGATTAGTACTGTGTATATGAACATGTGAGTTTAAAAGCTGCAAAGTGAAAAAATCAAAACCTGTCACTAATTCTTATTATTGTTGATTAGGAACAGAGTAATAGACCACATTTATTCTTTTTTCTTTTTTTGGTTTTCCGAGACAGGGTTTCTCTGTGTAGCTTTGTGCCTTTCCTGGAACTCGCTTTGGAGGCCAGGCTTGCCTCAAACTCACAGAGATCTGCCTGGGATTAAAGGCGTGCGCCACCACCACCTGGCCATAATAGACCATCTTACATAGTGTTTTCCCCCTTTTCTTTGACTATCAGGAGGATATGCAAATTTATTAAGCTAGAAGAACATTTTGGTTTTAAAAGTCTGAATAAAAAAATCAAAATATATTGTAATAAATTGATCCTTTGATAATGTTAAAAATCATTTGGATATCTAAAATGATCAGAAATAAAAATAATTTGTTTTATCCCACATTTATTCTTGGCACTAAATTGAAAATTCTTAAGGCCTGAATGTTTATTATTCTCCTTATAACAATATCACAATCATCATCCCACTTTGTAGCAAATAATTTGAGCTAAAATCTACTCAGGTGAATGTGGCATGATATATAGATGATAGTTGTTAAAAGAAATAAGAAATAAAACAAATTCAAATACTTAATTATATGTTCTTCTATGTGATTTTAAATTTTTGTAATTTGAAAAGAAGAGAAAATCCTTATTTTCCACATTGTAATTCAAGTTGGGTTTTTAGTCTATAACACACATAAAAAGATTTTAATTTAGTTCATAAATTATATGTTCTTAACACAATACAAATTCTTCTAATTTTTAGGGTTCCAAAGCTGTAATACAAAGTTAAACAAATTTTCATCAGAAAAAATATGTTAGTAAGAATAGAGTACAAGGGCTTTTGTCCTTGAAATAAAATAACAAAATCTGTTCTATTTTTGATATATGCTATAAATTCTGAAACCAATTTTCAGAGTTCTGGAATTCTCAAATTATTTCTCAAACTCTACCTAAACAGTGGGTCATCTTTTATCTGTCTATCTATTCAGTAAGTCTATATCAATCCCTAGATCTATAGTTATCTTTCTCTCTGTTCATCTGACTATCTATCCACCAAAATATATTCTAAAGATTATTCTCTGGAATAGTCATACATGATTTTCATCAGTTAGAATATTTATGTCTTTGAAGGGAATCAAAATATTTACATATTTATTGATTTCTAAAATAAAAAATATCTGTAATTATGAAATAAAGGAAAAAAAGTACATGATGATGTGTTTCTATTTGCCTGGTATGAATGGAATTGCTACACATCACAATTTACATTGACTGTCAAGACAGTTTTCCAGGTAAATTGATGAAGTGTTTTAATTTAATAAAGCTTAAATGTTTGTCTCCATTTTCTTCTATTTTATTGTTGTAGGTTAAGATTATTATTGCAGTTTTTCATATGGGCATCATTTTTCTCTTCCTAAAATCCCATATTTGTCATTTTCAGTAAATATTCAACAGAATTTGTGCTGTTTCCAGCTATTATTAAGTCCATAATTCATAAATACAATTTTTATCTCTTACCCCATGTTGCACTCATTGGTTTTATCTTTGTAATGAGGTATATGTTAAGATTTCAAAAAGATGTTGCCCAAGCCCAAGTATACACATTGTTTTAATGCATTATGTTTTATGTTCATATATACATACATATATATATTGTAGAATTTCAAAAAAATTTACATGAGTAGCAATGTTGCAAAAGTCAAACATAACCACTCATCACTATCTTCAGTAATATCAATGGTGTGGTTCCATAATTGTTATAAAATATGAACACACACTGATATGGTTTCTTTTGGAATATATTGCCAAATAATGAATATATATTATTTATTCTTAAAAAGTTCTTTAGAAATGCGAATCAATAACAAATGAATTAACGGGAAAGAGTTTTGCAGAGAAACTGCAGGTTGAAAATTGTGCTTCAAATTTTTCAGCTTCCAAGGATCTGTGCTATTTCAGTTAGCAAAACATTGGAAGGAGGTTGTAGAATTAAATCTATAATTAACTTCTTAATTGTAAATGATAATAGTGAGCTCTACCAATTTAATGATTAATTACTTGATTAAATTAGTCTAAGCAAACAACCTTTTTTTTCCCCAGAAAAATAAATAGGGTTGTATCAATAAAGAGAATCTTAGATTGAATAATTAGAATCAGTCAAGGTATTGATTCAGACAGTCACCTGCCTCTGTGATACATTCTAAATAGGCAATGTAATTTTTAAGACTTAGAACTATGTTTGTTTATGTTACTTAAGGAAGTTTTAGTTCTGCAATTGCTCTGAATCACTGTTTTATAACATGGCTGACAAAAATCAGCTTCACTTACTCCTTTTGTGTGACTTCTAACATTCCTTTAAATGATATAGAAGCAATACTTGAGAATTACAATGATGAAATTCTGCTAGGGAAATGTATTCATCATGATTATAAACATGTGTGAAGTATTTTCTTTCTGGCAACATTGAAGTCTGCCTTATTTTCTTCACTTATGGAGTATGGAGTATGTGCCCTATTGCAGGACAGTTTCAGGATTAAAAAAAAAAGAGAGAGAGAGACTTTCTAAACATTAGCCATTTGGTAGTACACTAATCCTATATAAATTATAGTTATATTTCCGAATTCTGTTAGTTTTCCTGTTTTAGACTACTCATATGAGACTATTCACCCAATATTTGAATAACTGTTTTTAGCATATTTGGCTTGGAGTAATGTTTTCAGTATTCATTCATGTCATTATATACTGTAGGCTCCAATTCCTTTTAAGGCCACATAATATTTCATTGTATCTATAATTAAATGGATATGTAGTTTAATGACACACAACATAAATGTGTTTTGTAAAGAGGGCTGCAACGAACATATTACTATTTAAGTATTTTAATTTTTACTTCATTTATATATCAAGACAAATCCAGGAAATATTGTAATTATATATTATCAATCAAGAATTACAGTTATACTTTCTAGTCTCTTTATATTTGGCAAATTTAAAGAAAATATTTTATATATTCTATATTTGTGAGTCCAAGGTTTCATATCTATCTTTTCTCTTATCCTAACCAAGGTAAACAATAATTATAACTATATAGTCTTTAACTACAGCAAAGACCTCAGAAGGTTGTAATATTACCTACATAAATAAGAAGAGCATTGTAAGCAACTTCCAAAAATCTAGAATGACAGAGACAGCTGGCTGCCTCGACAGTCACCCAGAGTTCTTCTGAAATGTTGGGGCATCCATCTTCAGCCTATAAGACATGAGTTTCTTAATTACTTCTTTGTGTGTCCTGTACAATATCTGGCAGTCTCTACCGTGAAGCAGGGACCTGAAGGACTATTTTGTTTTGCAAAGTTCAGTAGTCATTTTCCTATGGGTCCTGCATATCCATTTTATGCAATATTTTGTCAAGCAGTCCAGGAAAGAGCAATTTCTTGCCCAAATGGCTATTTTTGCCAAGAAGAAGATAAACTCCATATACAATGTCTTTGATGACCATCTTTCTCTTTGAAGTAAATTAGTGCTGCCAGGAACAAATGTGTCTATTGTCCAGAAAATCTAAATTTTTAAAACACTTTAAATGTCAGATTCTGTAGGTCTTCAAAGTGTTTGAAGACTACCTACCCAACTGAATTATATGTATGTATACCTAGAACACTTAACATAAGTTTGACTATCATAGAATTCTAATTATTAATCTGTATTTCTTATTTATCCATTACAATTTAAATGAGTTACATAAACATAATATCTTAAATGAGAGTAGAAATATATATTATAATAAAATCAACAGTAAATTTGTATCAATAAACCAAATTCTATACCAATATAAAACATTTACAATTTTAAACAAGTTGCTCTTTAAGAGTAGGTTCAACAATCCACTCTTTTATCCAATCATATCTATATCCTATATTTCCATATAATATTCCCTTTCTTCTTTTAGAAAGAGATTGTCTATGACCAATAACAATTTGTAACCAACAACCTAAACAAAGACAAACATTCATAATCCATTTTTGGGAATGTGGGCATAGTTTTCTAAGCTACTTCCTGATGATAAGTGGTGCTGGTAGTCTTATGGGGGTCCTGAGAAATTTTGAGATAATCTTCAATTCCTGGGAAGACTGGCTATAAACTTTGATGATAGGTACCATCTATTAGGTTTCAGGAGGTCTGGCTTGAGGACTGCCTGGCTAGTTCAGTCAGTAGAACATGAGATTCTTAATCTCAGGGTTGTGGGTTTGAGCTCCACTTTGGGCACCATCTGTAGCTGGTGGTTTTCCTGTGTTCCATCTGGCCCGCAGTCAGGGCAAATCTCTCTCTCACCCACTTGGACCCAAGTAAACACACAGAGGCTTATATTAATTATAACTGTTTGGCCATTAGTTCAAGCTTAGTTTTGAATACCTCTTGCACTTAAACTCAGCCTATTTCTATTAAACTATATGGCATTATGTGTTCCATGGCTTTACCTGTGTGCCATTACATGTTGCTCCCTGGATAGCAGGCTGGCATCTCCTGACTCAACCTTCCTCTTCCCAGCATTCTCTTTGTCTGCTTATTCTGTTTATACTTCCTGCTTGGCTTCTGGCCAATCAGCATTTTATTAAACCAGTGTACAAAAGCATTATCCCACAGCACATGCACACACACACCTACACACACACACAAACACATGCATACATAGGAGGGACACAGGCATATAGATAGACAGAGACATCAATATCTATCTATTTATCTATCTAGCTATCTAGCTATATATATATATATATATATATATATACATATATATGTATATATATGATCAAAAATAAAGATAAATTCTTAAAAATAATTCATATCTACAAAAACTGTCAGCAGGTGGTCATTGTTCCTCATCAGTGTCTGCTAAAGGAATTCATTAGCTTCTTTAGCATCAATAATACCAAAGTGCCCATATCCTTCCGAAGTTGAATAAGAAACTCCAATGAGTATAAGAATCCTTGGGTAATATATTTGAAGTAGCCTACCCCAAGCCACAACTCTTCTCCTGTTTGTTTTTAACTGACCTAATGTGTCTTGATGCTCCTCTCCAGTGCACTGATAGCCACAAATGTCCACTTCATTTCCTCTGGTTTTATTCCTTATCTTCAATATCTATAAATATCATGAAGTCCAGGCTGTCCTCTAACTCATGATTTTCCTGCCTCCACCTCATTCAGCAAATCCTACCAGCTTGCACCAGGTCCTGAGAAATACATCAACTGTAGATTACTGGCAATGGTCACGAGAGTGCCTGAGCTGACCTGCTCTGGTGATCAGATGGCCAAACACCCTGGGTATCATGATAAAACTCTCATCCAGTGTCTGTTGGAAGTGGATACAGAGATCCACGGCCGAGCCCCAGGTGGAGCTCTGGGAGTCCAATCAGCAAGAGAGAGGAGGGATTGTATGAGCAAGAGATATTGAGACCATGATTGGAAAAAGCACAGGGACAAATAGCCAAACTAGAGGAAACACATGAACTATGAACCAATGGCTGAGGAGCCCCTACGGAACTGGCCCAGGTTCTCTGGATAAGTGAGACAGTTGATGAGCTTGAACTGTTTGTGAGGCCCCCAGGCAGAGGAGCCAGGAACTGTCCTTGGGGCATGAGCTGACTTTTTGGAACCTAGGGCCTATGCTGGGATACTTTGCTCAGCCTTGGTGTAGGGAGGAGGGGACTGGACCTGCCTCAACTGAATCTACCAGGCTGAGCTAAATCCCTAGGGGAGGGAGACCTTGCCTTGGAGGAGGTGGGAATGGGGAATGGATTGGGGGAGGGCTGGGGCTGGGAGGAGGGAAGACAGGGAAATCCATGGCTGATATGTGAAATTAAGTTAATTATAAAATAAAAATATTTTAAAATTTTTTTAAAAAATTCTTCAAGTCTTTATAATAATGTGACTTCAAAGAGTCTTCCCTTTCCACAAAAAAAAAAAAAAATTCACTGTAGACTTCTGAGACAAGCGAAATTGGGGGTATTTGGCAGGTGATGTGATAACCTAGTGCAGTGGAAACTCCCTAGAATCTACGAGGAAGACCCTAGCAGAGACTCCTAGTAATGTGGCATATGGAACCAGCCTGAACTAGATATGTTCTGCAAGCAATCAAAGCTTCCAATGGTGAGACTTGGATACCAACTCAGGTGCCAAACCACGGACTTACAACCTGTCCTGCCTGCAAGACAGGCTGGGGCAATGGTGGCTCAGAATTTATGGGATAAGCCAAGTAATTACTGGTCCAACATGAGGTACATGCCACAAAAGGGTGCCTATGTCTGAAGCTGACTGCATGAGTAGGAACCAAAGGCTGGATATCTCAGAGACCTAGATAGACCCAAACACAACAAATAAAAAACAAAAAGTCAATGAAATGATTCCTAATGATATTCTGCTATACTCACATGCTGTGGATATCGCTCTGTGTAAATAAAGTTCTGATTGGCCAGTGGCCAGGCAGGAAGTATAGGCGGGACAAGAGAAAAGAGAATTCTGGGAAGTAGAAGGCTGGGGAGAGACACCGCCAGCCGCCGCCAGCCCCCGCCAGCCACCGCCATGAAAAGCAACATGTAAAGACACCGGTAAGCCACAAACCATGTGGCAAAGTATAGACTAACAAAAATGGGTTAATTTAAGAGAGAAGAAGTAGATAACAAGCAGCCTGCCACGGCCATACAGTTTCTAAACAATGTAAGTTTCTGTATGCTTTCTTGGTTGGGTCTGAGAGACTGTGGGACTGGCAGGTAAGAGAGATTTGTCCTGACTGGGCCAGGCAGGAAAACTCTAACTACACTCACAGAACAGTGCTTAGCCCAATTATCATCAGAGAGACTTCATACAGCAATGGATGGGAGCAGATGCAGAGACCCACAGTCAAACACTATGCAGAGTTCAGTGAAACCTGAAGGAAAGGTGGAGGAAGGACTGTAGGAGTCAGAAGGGTCTAGGACATCAGCAGAACATAGTCCACAGAATCAACTAAGCAGGTCTCATAGATGTTCACATTGCATCAATTCAACAAGTTATTTTTAGGAATATATACATATGCATATGTACATCAATACATATACATAAATATTTTCAATAACACTTGATCAAAAAAGAAGCCATAAATGTGAAGGAGAGCAAGGAGGAAATATGAGTGTGTTTGGAGAGAGGAAAGGGAAGAAATATTCTAATTAAAATACAAATATTAAAAAAAATTATAGCCATGTGAACCATGATTTATAGAGGTATTGTTTCATGAATTGGTGATTTTCAGGATTATTTAAAGATTAGACATGCATATATACATACATAAATATATTCACAGGCTACCAGCACAACCAGCATGTATAAGTCTATATGTAATTGTCTGAGGGATCAGTGTCTGTTCATATGGTGTCACTAAAAGTCAGAGAATGTGAGAAATGCAAACACCTCCTGCAGCTGTTTGAGAAGACGGGAGTCTCTGGAACACTAGATGACTCAAAATGGCATCAAGCTAACCTGAGACCTTCTAATTTGGCACTAAAGCCCAGGGTGTAGATTGCTTCCTGCCCTTTATCTGCAGACACACCGCCTGGGCATGCTATCACACACACACACACACACACACACACACACACACACACACACACACACACACACGTAACACAGGTTGTGTGCCGTTGGGACTCATTGGACAGTAACTTGATACGACCTAAGCTGTTTGGGTATTGTATACAAATATGCCAGTGAATCTACCCATTAAACCCAATCTGCACCTTGATGATGGTCTCTGAAGTCTGCTTCCTCCTGACACCATCTCTCTCATCCCTCCCCCATCAAGCCACTTTTTTAAGGAGAAATGAATGTGAATGTCCTAAATGTACATCAATGTAAAGTCATTATTTTGATTAGCTTTGAGTTTGCTGAATTCTTCTTAGTATAGAAACCAGAAAATATGTAGTATATATTTTGTGGGAAGAAGTTTTCATCTGTTAGGTAAAATTAGTTGTCAATTTTATGTCAAAAAGCCTCCACTATGCTATAATATTGTAATGCCCATCAAAACATGGCTTTGCAGATATATCAGTTGTGACTGGGCACCCACAGTCATTTACCCTGTAAGCTAAAACTATGTTGTACTCATTAATATGTGTGAAACTCAATTACTGTATAAAACTATCTTATAAATAAAAACTTACAAAATAGAATGTTAATATGGTAGAGAGTGAATAAGCATTAGGTGTGATTTTGTATTAATGCTCTGTAATTGAACAATTTTCTTTTTGTTGATAGAACAAAGAAAGCACAAGGCAATTTTTAAAATATTAACATCAAATAAAAAAATCACTTTATTCAAAGATGTGTTTTATATCTTTTTAACCTAATCATCTACATAAAATCTAAAATTATTTCATATGATGAAAGTCATCTTTTATATGAATTTATTATGTCAGAACTCCAACAAAATATAATTTATTGCAAATATTTATTGATTTGTTCATTATGTTCAATTGTTAAATTATAACAATTCTCTACATGCTGTTTATAAAACATGGACATTCTAATAATAAACAGTTCTTGATAACTTTTTTGTTTTCTTTATATTACAATTCACAATATATAAAACCTGAAAAATTATAAATACTGAACAAATTAAATTAATAGATAACAGCATAAAATGTAAAAATTTATTACAAAATGTTTTAATCCATTAGATACCAAAAGCATATTAACAAATTTTATTGTGGGTAAATTAGAAAATCAACTGTGAGATAAACTAAGCTATATATTAAGAAACAAAAAAATCACAACATGTAAAGAGCGTCATTGAATCTGTCCCCGGGAAAAGCTTACTTTTAAAAAGACTATCTTGCCACAATGTGGCCTTTTGTTTGCTCTAATGTTCTGATTTTTATTTTGTGACTCCCAGAGAGGTAATTATGGACTGGTTTGTTACTATTAGATATTTATAATCCCTCAGTAATGTTTCCTAATCTCTTGCCTTTTCTATCCTCAGATGACTGCATCAGAGCTCAGCAGAATTGTTAATCACTTCCCCATAGTAAGGAAACAAGTTGCACACACAGGCCTTCAGTGAACAACTTGGAAATCCTGGAAGAGAGAAACATAATAGATATCCTTAATGACCATGCTTCACCATGCTTCAGCCTCTTTCTTTAGATGGTTCAGCCATATCTCATTTAAATTTCAAATTGTATTCTTCATAGGGGAAACTCAAAGTCACACATGATTACATGTGTCATTTATTTCCTTTGTAATTTAAAAGTAAATTTTCATTGTGTGATAAATACTGCATATTTACAAAATATAACATCACCAAAGAATCTAAACAACAGGAAAACATTCAACCAAATTATGAACTGGGGTATTGTACTAAACAGAGTTCTCAAAAGAAGCAATACAAATGGCTAAGAAATACCAAAATGCATCTTCAGTGGTAAGGGAAATGGAGATTAAAACTACTTCAAAATTCCTTTATAATATTTGATTTTTCCTATATACCATGTGTATTACCTGCATGTATACAATAAAACATGATCCTATCCACCTCCTATCCACTGCAAGGACAGTCTCTTCTTGACTTCATTATCTTCTTTTGCTTGTTTAGTTTGTTTGTTTGACGATACACAAAGTCAAATTAGGGTTATATATACTCTGTGTGTGTGTGTGTGTGTGTGTGTGTGTGTGTGTGTGTGTGTGTGTGTGTGTGTGTGTGTGTGTGTGTGTGTGTGTGTGTGTGTGTGTGTGTGTGTGTGGTGTATATAGTTATATGATCTAGGTATGTACATATAGGACCATCCACTGAGTATATGGAATCTATCAATGGGAAAAAAATACATCCTCAACCAGCAGCTATTTACTGTTCATGTTGGCACCTCCACATCTAGGCTTGAATTTAGGCTAGCTTGGGTTTTTTAGAGCTTGTTCAGGTAACCATAGCTACAGTGTCCACACAAACACAGTAGCCATGTGAAGTCCAACAGTATGCACTTCAACAAACTTCTTGCAATAATCTACCAACCAGCTACTACAAACTTTCTGCTCCTTTCTCCATGATTTTCTTCCTTTGGTCAATTTAGCAGTAAGTAACAGTCAAAAGAGAGATGTATACCTGCATAAAAACCCCAGAGTAAGAACCTGAGTACTTAACCCTAAATGAGACATGGCTGCCACCTACCTGTGAAACAAGTACCCAATGTCATGAATTGGAAACTTCAGTCAACTAAGTCTTCTAGTCCCCACATTATCCACTCATGCATGTTAATTTAGTTTGAACATAGTTTAAAAATTATATTCATTTTCAAATTAGTTTTCTAAATAGTGAATTTCCATAGATATTTTCAAACATCCTTCGTTTAGGTAACCCACATGATATACCCAACTCTCCCGCATTTTCCAACCCCATTCCCACTTAATATGCAAAATTCTAGTATTCCTGCCTCTTCTAACTTTGTACACATTCCTCACACTTCCTCCAATTACACATTTTATTTAGCTTGTGAGCAATTTATCTTCCATATTGTTTTCCTTACACACTTGCTTAGGGTGAGCAGTGGCCAATTCCCTTCCTATGCAAGTTGCCCACTGCCTTAGCCTTCCCACCCACAGTATTTCTACTTTTTGATATAGTATTTATGTTTAATGTATCAAGGTCCTCAATTAATTTGCCTTCCAAAGGTCCTTTGCTAGCTCTAGGCTTCAGTTATATTTTCTGGTTCCATCAATTTATTTGCAAATTTCAGATTTGTTTACATGCAACTGATTACATTTTTTTCCTAGTCCATCCATCTGTTGATGAACATGTAGACTGACTTCATTTCCCATCTTCTGTGAATACAGCAGCTATGAATATGTATAACCATATATCTCTATTGTAGGACAGGAAATCCTTTGCATATATGCCCAGGGGTAGTATATTTGAGTCATACTGTGTTTCTAGTCCTATGTTTTTCAGAAGACTCCAGACACATCTCAAGCAGCAGCCTCAGTTTGCACTCCCATTGTGATTGCCTAACACTGTTCCTTTTTGCCTATTTCCACACTAATATTTGCTATTCTTTTGTGTTTCTGATGATGGCCATTCAGACTTGGGCAAGATAGAATTGTAAAGTTGTTTTAAACTGCATTCCCTTGATGACTAAGCATGTGAAGAACACTTTTCCTGTATTCACTAGCTCTCTTAGTTTTCTTTCAGTTACTATGATAGAGACAAATACATAAAGCAATTGGTGAAGGAAGGATTTATTTGGCTTACAACAAATAAATAATCATAATCCTAAACAATAATAATCAGCTATTGAGAAAATCCAAGGAAGTAACTAAAGTAGGTTAGGAAATTGGAATCAGGAACTGAAGCAGAAACAATGGAGGAAGGCTGATTGCTTACAATTTCCATCATACCTGCTCTGTTTACCTTTTATATAACCAAGCACCACCTACTCCAGATGGCACCATCCACAGTAGAATGGACCCTCCCACACTGATCATTAGCCAAGCAGATTCCCCATAAAACTTCCCTACACGCCAATACGATGGACATAATTTCTCATCGGATGCTCTTTTCCTCTTCTCAGATGACTTTAGCTTCTATCATGCTGACACAGTTGACAGTTGTATTTCCTCTCTTTTAATTATTATTGTTATTTTCTGTTCTGTTTCATAGCCCATTTTTTCAATTAGGTTCTTTATTTTCTTAATGTTTAGTTTTTATTGATTTGATTATACGTTCTAGATTTCAATTTTCTCTAAGTGTAGATGACAATTTTTTCTCTCAATCTAAAGACTGCCTCTTCTTTGAGTGGTATCTTCCCTTGTACAGAAGGGTTTCAGTTTATTAAATCCTATTTGACAATTGTTAGTCTTATTCCTAGTGCTATTGAATTCTTATTCAGAAAATCCTTACCTATGCATATCAATTGAAGCATATTCCTTAGTTTGACTTCTGGCAGTTTCAAAGCATGGCTTTTATGTTGAGGTCATTGATGCCTTAGGAGTTAAATTTTGTACAGGGTGACAAATAATGGTCTGGTTTCATTTTCCATGTGGTGAAACCCAGTCTTCCTAGAATCATTTGTTGAAGTAGCTATCTTCATTCCAGTGTATTCCTGGCATCTTATCAAAATCAGTTAATTATATTTTTGTGGGTTTATGTATTGTTTTTTTTATTCTATTCTGTTGATCCTTTTTCTGCCAGTACAATGCTGGTTTTATTCATATGGTTCTGTATATAATTAGAAATTGGATATAGTGAAATATCATAAGTTATTTTTGGTCAAGATTTTTGTCTAGCATTACTCTTTTGTGCCTTCATATATTCTTTTGTTAGCTTTTCTATGTTCACAAATAATGATATTAGAATTTTGATTAGTTTACATTCAATATGTAGGTTCCTTTGGATAGGATGCCTAGTTCTATAAGACTGATCCCTCCGTTGCATGAGCATGAGAAATCTACCTATCTTGTTGAGTCTTCCTCGATTTCATTCTTCCGTGTCTTAAATTTTTCATTGTGGAGTTATTGTATTTCCTTCGATTTACAAGATGTGTTAATTTTACTGTGACTATTGTGGATAAGGTTGATTGCCTGATATCATTTTCAATAAGTTTGTTATTTGTAAATAGAAAGGATATTGATCTACCTATTGATATCCTACTACATCTCTGAGTATTTTATTCTTGGAGTTTAAAAGTTCATTTGCATAAATAATCATTTCCTTTGTTTATCCCCCTTAATTTTTACCAATTTTACGTTATTCTCATTATATTGACCTTACTAATTCTGAGTACTCCTTACTAATAAATAAAAGAAGTGTCCCCTATCTTCATTGTATTTTTTTATTTCTGGTGTTGTTTGATATAGTTTTTAAAAATATAATGTAGCTTTCATTATATTGAAGAATGTTCCCAATATTCCTATCCTCTACAAAATTTTTATCATGAAGGACCAGTGAACCTCACCCAGAAAGAATGGCTATCATTAAGAATATCAAGATAGCAACCGACTCTGGTGTGAATACACAGAGAAGAGAACATATAAATTTTTGGTGGGAGTGTAAGCTGGTGAAGTCATGGAGAAACCAGACTATAAGTTTCTCAATACACTAAAAATAAAACTAAAAATAAATAAGACTTATGTACATGAATTTTGGTCACATACCCAAAATACTCTATATCATAGTATAAAGATACTTTTCCATTCATGATGATTGTTCTAGTCTCAGTATGCGGGGAAAAAAACAGTATAGTTAAGTACTCACTAGTGAACTGATAATGAAAATTTTGTACACATATACAATGGAATTTTATTTGACCATAAAGACAAAAGTAATTTTCAAGGAAATGGATACAATTGGAAAAAATATATAAAGTGAATGAGATAAGAAAAACACAGAAGTACGAATGCTTCATATTTCCACCCTGGACTTGACTTTTCAGTTATTCTAATTTAACTTGTAGTAGCTGTAGAAACAAAGAAACTGAAAAGGACATCAGACAAAAGGGGTTCCCTTGATGCTGGGGGAAAGAGAACATAGATAGACTAAATGAAAGTAGAAAGGGGCAATATAATTGAAGGAAATGATTAATGAATGCTTGGCTAGACTGGGCACAAGAGGATGTGATAGAAGAGATTAGAAAAATGCACATGGAAATCTACTATTCTGCAACCAAAAAGAAAAACACAAATAGAATTGAATAGTTGCATTTAAAGCCTAGATAATGCTATTTCTAGATGAAGTACATTACATACAAAATTCCTTCTTCGAGGTAAGGAGATAACTCCTCATGGAAACCCCAGAGGACCAAAAAAAAAAAAAAAAAAATGATGCAGATTGTTGTCAATAATGTTAGGTTCCCAGCTGTCCTAGAGAAGTGAATATGCTGTTCAAGGTACTACATACTTCATTGTCAAGATATGAGGAAAGATGTAACTAAACTGTCTCCACATTATATACTTTTCCAAGTGTTAGAAATTGCCATGGAGTGATAGGGACAAAACTCATCAATAGAATTAGTCAGCTACAAACTCTAAGAACTAAGCAAATTGCCATACATATTAACACATGTCAATTTGTTCAAGAGTGGTATTTTTTGGGGGCAGTTAACCCAGCACCTCTGATTGATTAAAGACCTATTCCACAGTAGGTAACTGATGCCTAATAAACAGCATATTCCAGTTAAACAAATATTTAATTAGATTCACATATCCCAAGTTGCCATTTAAATATTTTATGCCCATAGACAAAAATCTACTCTCATCCTTAATCACACAAACATTTTTTAAGTGAAAGATGATGAATGCAGAGATTTATGTTTCTCCAAGATGTTGAGATCTGACTGTATCATTCCTAGGGCTCAGGATACATTGCTGAAAAGGAAGCACAGCTTATGTAGGAGCCAAAAGGAAGAGTGAAGGGCTGAGGAATGTATTCCTTTAGACTTGATATAGCCACTCTATTCATGAACTTTTGCAATGAAAATTTGTATGTATTCATGTATATATTTGAACTGGTCTTATACAAAACTAGCCATATAAAAATTCAGTTGGAAGGTGCAGTTTCTCATCAGGCATGGTGATATATTGTATACCCTAATAAAGTTTGTCTGAGAATCAGAGAACAGATCAAGCCACTAGATTAAACACAGAGCCCAGACAGTGGTGTCACACACCTTTAATCCAAGCACTTGAGATCTCATGCCTTTGCTTGGGAAGTCGCATGCCTTTAATTCCAGCACTAAGAAGGAAGTGATATGGTGAAAGGAGAAAGGTATATAATAAGGCCCGAGGAGACAGGAACTAATGATTTTTTGGCAGAGGAAGTCTTTCGACTAAAGGCTCTTCTAAGCTGAGGAGTTGGGGAGATAAGAGGTACTGGCTGTGGCTTGCTCTTCTTCTCTGATTTTTCAGCTTTCACCCCAATATCTGGTTCTGGGTTTTAAGAATATTTAGCAATGCATGTGACAATCAGGCCCCAGGGTTTAGTCCTGAGCAGTTGGCTATCAATAACTTCTGCTAGAAAAGTCACTGACTTTTGATGAGTGTCCACTGATCATGCAGTCAGTCCTGATTAAACCCCAGGGGACAAAAGACAATTTGAATAGACATGAATGTAAGGAAGTGATGTGTATGGAATGGATAGGGATAATGGAAAAAAGAAAAATAAATGTATATGTGAATTTTTTCTTCAGTAAATGAAATTCATAATGAGAAAATTACCTTTTCTACAGAAAAGAAAACATCATAATGTTTTAAAATGTTATATCTAAAACATGAAGCAAACAACCACAGAAACTAAATATCAAAAAGCAATAATTCAATCAAATGGAACTAAACAGAGAAATCTCAACAGAAAAAATACAAATGGTTGAAAAATATTTTTGAATGTCCATCATGATATCAGGGAAAAGCAAATTAAAATCACTTTGAGATTTAACCTCACCCTGATTAGAATGAAAGCAAATGATGATGAGGATGTGGGAAAAAGGAAACATTTAGTCACTGACAGTAGTAGTGAAAACTTAAACAAACACTATGGAAATCAAAGTGGAGTTCCTCAAAAAGATAGAAATATGCATATACAATCTTATTAATGCAAAACAATCTTATTAATAAAAATCCCAGAGCCAGATATTGGGGTAAAAACTGAGAGATCAAGAAGGCAGAAAGAAATCAGCCACATTCTTACCACTAGAAATACTCACTCCAAAGAGAGACCTACTTCCTGTATACCCATGCCTATATGCTTTTCTGTTCCTGCCATTTCACTTCCTCTCTGCACCCAGCTACATCACTTTCTCTTTCTTCCCAGCTCTATCACTTCCTGTCTGTCTGTACAGACCTCCAGACCTCTGTGGTTAACTAGTGTTTGGATTTAAAGGTGTGTGACACCACACCTGGCTCTGTTCCCAGTGTGGCCTTGAATTCACAGAGATCCAGATGAATCTCTGCCACCTGAATGCTAAGACTGAAGGTATGTGTTACCCTTGCCTGACTTCTATGTTTAATATAGTGCTGTTTTTTTTCCTCTTATCATCAGATAAGCTTTATTGAGATGCGCAAATAAAATATCACCACATTTCCCCTTTTATCATCTAAAATAAAATTATAACTAATATAATAAAAATGATGTACAATCACTCGAATAACTATATATAATATATACAATCGATAATTACATAAACAATGTCTAATCCATTTGCACTTGACAAATTCAGCAAAAATATTCCATTATCTATCCTATTTTGGAAAGTCCAAAATGTAACTAATTTACTTTCTATCCTAACTTGTATCTTCAACTGAAAACTAGCTTTTGATGTCTTACAAACTTCTATACTTTACACCTCTTTAGTGAGTTCCTTTCCTGAAATTGTTAAAAAGGAAAACTATAACTGTAACTATCTAATCTTCAACTCCCTCAGGGACCCAAGAAGGAAATGATATTATCTTGTAAAGCAGGCAGTGCAAACAAGTGACTTCCAAAAAATGTGAGTTATGACATTAATAGCCAGATGCCTGGACAGTCACCCAAGGGTTCTCTGCAATGTTGGGGCATCCATTCTTCAGCATACAGGCTTAGCAGATCTGATAGACTCATCTGTGAAGCAGGATTTTCTAAAGAGCCTTCCTACCTTGTCTTGGCAAGGATCAGTAGTCCTTTGTCCATTTTGGACAGCACACTGTCAGCAGTTGATACAAGGGCACTTTTTTGCTCAGTGGCTAACATTACCCACAATGAAAGTAAACTTCATAGAGTTTCTTCAATGCCCATCATTTTCTCTGAAGTAGATTGGTGCTACCAGGAGCAGACATGTCTCATAGTAATTAAAAAAAAAGAAAGAAAAATCTGCAGATCTCTGTAGTGTTTGAGGATGATTTGTCTATCTAAAATATATCTCTGCTTGACCTTGAAAACATACCTAATATGACTACAAGTTCCATTATAATGACTACTAACTTACCTTTCTTTATATCTTAGTTAGTTGGTAATAATAACTTTCAAGGACTAGCAAATTGTATTACATTGTTAAATGAACTACATGCAGTTGAACAAGATAAGAAATATATATGCAGTATTTTCTAACAAAATCAATCTCAAATTTGTATCAATATACAAAATTTGTATACAATATATAAAAATCCAATTGAATGTAAAATATTTAAAACTGGTAGTTGCCTTCTAAAAGTAGATTCAATAACCTACCTTTTTGTCTTATCATATCCATGTTCTCTCTTTTTTCTTTTCAGAGTAAATTCAATAATCTACCCTTTATTCTGTCATTTCTGTACCTTTTTATTCAGAGAAGATTCAGTAATTTCTGCTGTCTGGGGGTGAAGGTATCTTTAGGGGATCCTGAAAAAAATATTTGAGTTAATTGTCAAGTCCTGGGAGAGGTAGCTGTATCATTTGTTGTCCAGTCTCTGCATAATGTGTAAGTACAGGGCTTGTCTCAAGTCCTTGCTTGAGTTGTCTATGAGGCTGGATCATCTCAGCTAGCCATGTCAACATTGTCCTGAGCAGTTTGTAGTCCAAAGCCAATCTTTGGGTGGTGTTTGTCAGGTTAGTGTTATTATCATCATCCTGATGGAATCATATATACACACCTCTATATGCCTTTCTGTCCCTGCCATCTTACTTCCTCTCTCCATCCAGCTACATCACTTCCTCTTTCTGCCCAGCTCTATCACTTCCTATCTGTCTTTACAGACCTCGAGACCTCTATAGTTAACTAGTGTTGCAATTTAAAGGTGTGTGCCACCACACCTGGCTCTGTTCCCAGTGTGCCCTTGAATTTAGAGAGATCCAGATGAATCTCTGCCTCTCAAATGCTAGAAATAAAGGTGTGTGTTGCCATTGCCTCGCTTCTATGTTTAATATAGTGGCTGGCTTTTTCCTCTGATTCTCAGATAAGCTTTATTGAGGTACACAAATAAAATAACACCACACACACACATACACACACATACATACATATATACATACATAAACACATCTATAACATTTGGGCATATAACTAAAGAAATTATGTCCATATATCTTATTGCAGAGATATTTGTTCATACACATTTTTTGCTGCTTCATATATAATATCCAGAAAGTAGAAAGAGCTGAAAAATCTACTAAATGATAAATTGATAGTGAATATGTAGAACACATAAACAATGGAATATTATTCAGATATAAAGAAAAATTAAATTAATAAATTCTAGCATAAGGAAATAGATTTGGAAATACTCATAAATGTAGTAAATTAAGACTATAATGATAAACCCAGAATGGTCTTTTTCATACGTAGATGCTGAATTTGAAACTTTGGATATATATATTTAAACTGTACTAAAATTCAATAAACTAGTAGTTGACCATGATGGAGAGGCAAGTTTTCTTCAAGGGGAAAGATGAGAGGTGGTATGAATGAGGAAAAGGGAATAACAGAATAGGAAAGGTTAAATGGGTAGAAGATTAAAGGGTAATGTAGAGGAAGGAGTATGTGGAGGGATAACCAGCTCCAAGGAACTTTGAAAACATCATGGGGAAACCTACTGCTGTAGGAGCTTCCTAAAGTATATGCACCTAAGTAACAGGGGTTCAACTTGAATCACTCTATAATAAGGGAAAATGCCTCTACTAAACATTACAAGATATAAAATAAAAAGCTGAGGACAAGGTATACCAGTTTTTGAGTTCATAATTAATATGGTACAACAGACTCTCCTGAACTTTACAGGCCACTATCATCAATCTTGGTTGCCTTCGATAATTTGATGATAATATCCTATTGTTGAAGGTACTACAGATCTGAGTCATAAGACATGGAAAATCAAGCCAGTACTGACTTATATATTTCACTTCTCATACTTAGTTTTCATTTTACAAGGCTATTCTATTTACACTACAATGGGAGAAAAATAATCAGTAATCTTATTCAGCTGTGAAAGCCTGTGGGTTGCATTAATGACTGGTTTGACAAGATATGTCCACTGGAACAACAGTAGCAAAAATATGATGGGAGTAACATTCACTTTCCGACTGGATTTAAAGCCTGATCTGCAAGTGAGAACTCATGGCTGATATTGTTAACTGTGCCCAAAACTGGTGACTCACTAGGTCATTGGCCCTAGGGAAAAACCTAATACTATTACCCTGCTAAATGGTCATAGCATTAGACTGTCCTTTAATTCCTTATTATTGTGCCCACAGACTAATGCATATCTCAAACTTTATCAGAGAGCTTCTTTCTGTAGTATATGGAAAATAATATAGAGATTCACAGCTGTTCAAGATACAAAGAATAAGAAACTATGGGGTAAGCACCTTTTAATGATACATCTATATCAAAACATCCCATGAAAGTCTCAGGGATCATCATGGAAGAGGGCACAGGAAGATTGTCAGAGCCATAGGGAATGTAGTTCTTCAGTAAAGCTCTGTGTGACAGCATGTCACGGCCACTGCACACATAATCTCATAGTTTCAATGACTGTATGCACAAGACCAAGCCAGACAAAGCCCCAGCATAAATGGGCGATGATCTCATGAAGTCCCACCAATACCTGAGAATTTTTTGGCAATAGATGATGGCTGGGGAAGAAAGAGTATATTTTCTAAGGAAAGTGGTCCCTGAAGGCCTACCTATGTTCTAGTAGGCAGTTTTACAACCATGTACATACAGACTGCAAATGGACATATTAAGTTGTCTTTTTAATTGAATGTTAGAGCACATCCAAGTCGGAGGGACTGATGGTAGAGTAAAAGGGGAGAAACTGGAGTAAAGGGAATAGACCATGTACTTAATCAACTTTTATCAACAATACATGCTTAGAATAAACATTTAAACAATTAATGTATTTAGTGAAGGAATTATTATATGTTGTCAAAACAATAAGAATATATATGCATTTGTCTCTGTTTGTTTAAAGAATTTAAGAAAACGGTGTTTCTCTGTAGTACATTTACTCTAATATATAATTGATTTTGTACGCTATATCACACTGTTGGTAAAAGGCACACTTGTATATGAAATTTACCACAAAGAAAAGACGTCAGGTATGCAACAGAAGAATCAATTTGGGTCACAGTGAATTTGCTAAGAATCTATAATAATAAAATTAAGTTCCTGGAACTCAGTAGCCTCAGGATATACAACCCACTGAACACATTGGATGGCTGCAGTTGTTTCAACACATTGTATTTCAAATGGAGGCAGGAAACATAGATATTTCCTATGCATTTTAAACAACTCTTGACATTTAAAAGTCTAATTGTACAAGTTTTTCCAAGTATTGTCTTGAATTGAAAGCATGTACCTGAAGTGCTTTTGATCAGTCCATCACACTTCAGAGCACAGCATCCTCTGTTTGGCAATGAAAGCCCAGTACACATACTAATTCCTTTATGTACACAAGCCTTCAGCCATTGAGGATATAGGGAAATAATTTCTATTTAAAAAACAAACAAACAAACAAACAAAAAAACCCTGAAGTTTCTGGAAGCCCATTTTTTTCTAAATCCAGTTATCTTAATGAAGAGTTTTCTGATCATTTTCACCATAACTTCATGAAAAAAGAGAAGCAAACATCATCAAAGGGAAAATAGATGAGCAACAGCTATGTGTGATATAATATATCGGGTATGGGGAGAAGAACAATCTGAACAGAATCATACTGAACTTACCTTTTTGTAAGATGAATTGCTAAATGGTCTTATTAATAAAAAACCCAGAGCCAAATATTGGGGTGAAAACCGAGAGACTAGAGGAATAGGACAAGCCATAGCCAACATCACTTTACCAACCCACAGTCTCCAGAGAGAGCAACTTCCTGTATACTCACGCCTATATGCCTTTCTGTCCCTGCCGTCTCACTCCCTCTCTCTGCCCAGCTACACCACTTCCTCTTTCTGCCCAGCTCTGTCACTTCCTGTCTGTCTGTACAGACCTCCAGACCTCCACAGGTTCACTAGTGTTGGAATTTAAGGCATGTGCCAGGAGGACTGGCTCTGTTCCCAGTGTGGCCTTGAACTCAGGGAGATCTGGATAACTATCTGCCTTCTGAATGCTAGGATTAAAGGTGTGTGTTTTATCATTGCCTGACTTTTGTGTTTAATGTAGTGGCTGGCTTTTTCTTCTGATCTCCACACAAGCTTTATTTATTAGAGCATATAAATAAATAAATAAATAGATAGATAGATAGATAGATAGATAGATAAATAGATAAATCACCACACCCTTTTAAAAAATAACAGGAGAATGGTTGGGGGTGGGAGGTACGGCTCCATGGTAGGACACTTGCCTAGAATTTACAAGGCAGTGAATTTGATCCCAGAAAAACAAAGAAGAAAGGAGGAAGAGGAGAATGTGGAGGAGAAGGCACCGGAGTGAGAGGACATACTCCAGCTGATCTCAGTGAAAGATCCTCTTGTTGAAGCTTTAGGTGATGTTTCAATTCACTCATCTCTCATGGTGATGCTGTTATGAGTGTTTTGTAATAGAGGAATTACATTTTTCATTTTGGTTGTTGTCGTTTATTTTTATTTTGTTATTATGCACCAATCAAAATTCCCCCCTCCCCTCCTCCCAGTTATTCCTCCACACTCTACCCTCCCCCAACCCCACTCACTCACTATTTCCTCCTCCACTGTTTCTCTTCAGATACAGGTAGGCCTCCCATGGAAACCAGAAGCCATGGTACAGCAAGTCACAGTGAGACTAGGCACCTCCTCTGCTACTAAGACTGGATGAGGCAATCCAGTAGAGCAGAGGAATTTCATTTTGAAGGGTAGAAAAGTCCCCTCCATTGAAGTGATGCTGTTTTATGCAGTAAATGCAGTATTTTATTCTTTTACTAATCTAAATAGAGTAGAAAAAGGAAGAGAAGTGGGTATTATTACAATTAAAGAGACAACAAAATCTATTGGGAAATGACCCTGGTTACTTACAAGAAGACTGTGATGAATAAAACGGCAAACCTAGCTGGCTTCCTCAGGAGAAGGAATTTTACTATTTTTTTTGTTTACTTATTCACAAAATTACCTGGAAATGAGAGAAAAAAAAACAAATGGTTTCTCCAATTTTATGATTATTAAACTGGTTGGTACCATCTTGTTGGTCACACAGTAAAGGAAAAAGAAAATTGAACATGCAAGTCAATACTTGTGCACCCTAATTTTAGCCTTAAGACAGAAAAGCACAAGGTTTCAGACATCAAAACACGATTTGCTTGACTCCAAAGAAGATCAAAGATGTATAAGGATAGTTTTTATATTTTCTAGTTAATTGCCAGTGAAGAAATTATTTGGGGAATATCAGATACCAGAATATTTTTAGAATACAACATAACGTTAAATGTACCATGTGAAGTAGTTTGATCCCATATTCCTCTTCTTGATAAGAACAATAAAGATGTTATGTAAGTAACTTCCTTACACAGAAACTTAGTAATAACAAATGTGTAAGTTTTGGCAGTCTGTTGAACTATGTGCCCATGCTAAACTGATTTAAAATTCTTACAGAATTTTAAAGTGAACTCATTACAGAAATAAGCACTGTTTAAAAGTCACAGATTGGGCCGGGTGGTGGTGGCACACACCTTTAATCCCAGCACTTGGGAGGCAGAGGTAGGCAGATCTCTGAATTTGAGGCCAGCCTGGTCTACAGAGTGAGTTCCAGGAAAGACGCAAAGCTACACAGAGAAACTCTGTCTCGAAAAACAAAACAAGTCACAGATCATGTCAATGAAAAACCTAGACCACTGAATATTTTCTGATTCAGTGATAATGGGTGAAAGAAGTTAACACTGCCATGTTTTCTCATATATCTAAGTAGATAGAAGAGCCTAAAGTAGCTAACCAAAAGAAGCAAATATATTCCCAAACCATATTTTAATGCTTGTAAGAAATATTTAGGGGACTGAAAGATAGTAAGGCTTGGGCATAACAGAGATGATTCAGTAGTCAGAAGCACTTACTCTTGTTATTGAAGATCTGAGTTCTGTTTGTACCATCTGCACTGTAACTTATGCTCCAAGGAATCCATCACCCTCTCTGGCCTTTACCAGGCAATGCATACACAGAGGCATATACACAAGTACACACACACACACACACACACACACACACACACACACACCAACAAACACTGAAGTTATTAATAGGTTGTGTGTCTTTTGCAGATAGAATGGCCATCATAGAGAAAACTGGGCAGATACCAAAGACAGGCCACAGATTTGAAAGGATTTGAAAGAATACTCGTCTTCCTTAAATTTTCCCTCACATATATCCAGGCAAAGAACATCACAATGTGCAAACAGAATGCATAAGCACCACAAACAAATCCAGGTTCAGTCAGAGAAGACCCTACCACATAAGACACAACTAGTAAGTTGTGGGCCAAAAAAAAAAAAAAACCCAGAAAACAGGAAGTGACGGCAAAGAGGCTGTTTTCTGATCCTCCATCCTCACCCCTTCTCCTTTCTTCTTCTGAGATAAGTGATTCCAACAAAGGTAAGATCATTTTGCAGATCTACTTCTTCACCATCGATGTATGAAAATAACTACATTTGAACTAAGAGTTATGCTCTAAGTGAGGATTCAAAGACACCTTTAGGGTAGGTATGTGTTGAATATCCTCACTTTGTAAAGCAAGTTCATTTTTTCATTCTGAGATGCTTATTAGAGATTTGTTATTTTAATGATATCCACACTTCTGTTCAATGCACATAGCCGACTTCTCATAATTTCTACAACCCAAGGCATGTTATATTTTTATTTGTTACATTTTCTTCAAATAGAATATAATTCCCTGCCTTATTTACATTTGCATTTGTGATATTTACTTTCTTTCATACATAATAAGTGTTTGGTGAAATATAGAAGAATGAGCATATATCACAAAAAAGTTATTATCTTTCATAAATTTTATTTAAAAATAAATTTGAGATGAATTCTTTTTTTTAAGTATTAGAAAGAAATCAAGATAATATTGCTCCATGTGGGAACTACTAACAAGGCCACTTTTAAAGAATCTGAATCAAGGTGGAAGACTGAGTAACCAGAATGCTTTTGAACAGGGTTACACTGGTAATATAAGATATAATATGAAATATGAGGAAGGATTTTGATGAATAGTTATGAGGAGCTGAGAAACCATTGGCAATTGCAGTTGGTCTACCAGCAGTTTGGTTTGTAGTCTCTAGAGTTTCACCATTAAAGGTGTACTTCAAAATCATCCTTTTCTAGTGACTGACAGTAACTATCGTGATTACCTCCTTTTATGTCACAATTGCACGAGTTCTTGAGGGTACTGAAGAGAACTGTGGCGGCCGGCTTTCATTCTTACTCATCTTCTAGGTTAAAATAGGGCATGTCATTCAATAAAAAGATCTTTCAGGTTTCAGAACCCCAGGAAATGCATAAAATATTCCTGTATTCTGAGGCCATGGCCATAGAGAGTTTCATTCCTGTGAATCATGGTCCTGTGGCCAGTTGTTGAAGCTTTTATAGGATATAGCTAAATATTGTAAATATCTCAGATGATAACAGTGGTGACTGTTTTTGCCCTTCTTGCTGTAGATATAATACCTGTAGTCTTAAGAGTCCCTTCTAACTTCAGTGATCGAAGGCTTAACTCTACTACAAGTTGTTTTCCTTTTCCAATGATACATTTTAGACACATTACGGTATTTCTGTCTATGGCAATGTTCAGTGTGCAAATTTTTAAATCAGTATCTAAATGACTCCAAAGAGTTCTTCGATAAAGCACTATGTGAAGCTATTTCCTGAAAACTGGACTATTTGTTTTTCCTTGAAACAGCTAGGAGACTCACAGAAATGAGGAAGTAAAGAAAACTTAGAAGGTTCAAGCAGTTCCTCAAACTTAAAGGGTTCACAAGGTTCTACTCCAAGGATATATCAGCAATGACAACTGCTAGAGGGGAGAAACGCTTTGCTCGCCTAGGTGCCAGCAAGTTGTACAGTTGTATAGAAAGCAGAGGGATGCAGCCGCCATGAGTTCGCAACATGGTTGAGGTGGGGCTTTTCAGTAACAATCTGCTTCTTTGTATCACACAACCCTACTTCTTTAAGTAATCCTAACAAACTCTGGTTCACTAAGCTAAACTCATGTACCATCACTTCTTTGGTTTGTGGTCAGTGCCCCGTCTGAGGTAAGGAGGAATTTGTTGATTACTTACCACCATCCCTTCCCTATACCCCACACCCAATCTAGGAAAAGTCAAACAACAAAAACTACCCACATCTGAATTTGTGAGATCTTAGATCATGTTGATGCACATCTTAAGCCAGTTAACAAAAATTCACTTAGGGAAGTAACTTGACAGTAAACAAATTCTATGTAAGACCAAAAAGCCATTAGTACCAAGAAAAAAAAAAAAAATGAATGTAGTAGCAGAATACAACATGAAATAAAGTAACAAACATATACACAGGATTATTGTCTTTAATATTTATCTTGACATGAGGGTATAAATTGAGGGGATGTAAAATTTTAAATGTACACAAGCCTATTCCTTCTTATTGGTTTGACACTAGTATTATAAATCAATAAAAAGGTAGGCTGAAATTTGAACACGGTTTACTCATTCACAACATTACATTGCTGGTCATTGCTTATAAAAAATGGAAATAAATTTACTGATAAGGAAAATTAATATCTTTTAGACAAGTTAAATACAAATTCTTTATGTACTTGAATAACATTATCTTTGTTGTAATACACTATCAAAAGTTGATATCTTCAAGGACAAATTGCAAAACACAGAGAATCATTTCTCTCACAATAGTAATCATGCATTATCAATTGATATTGATTATAAATTATAAGAAATAAAAATAATTCGTATGATAAAGGTAATTCCAGGAATAGAGCTTAGTGTTTTTCTCTTAAATGCAATCATGAGTGTTTCAAAGCTATTATTCATAGTGCAATTGCCTTTCCTGTGGAATGCCTTAAAAATAGTAATAACTGGATTTCTGTCATTCACTAAGTGTTTTTGGGTGCTAGCCTTTTTCTTTTTTATTCATTTATAACATGATCTTGAAAATTTGTTTAGAAAATGTCACAAATAATTATTTTGTGAGCAAAAAAAGTGTGAATCAAATTTTTAGTCATTTTTCTCCTTAGAAACAGATCTTACATTCATTCTTTTGACTTTTCTGATAAACTATTGTAAAATAATTTTTAGAAGCATCACCGTGTTACTTGTCACAGTATGTAATTTTGTAAACAATATATACACAAGTGATAGTATCTCATTTTCTATGTAATTTTCTCAGGAAACAATGCTAAACAAAATATAAGCATTGGGAAATAGAAACTTAAATTATACTTTTTAGTGTTAAAGGTGAAAATGATTCAGTCCTTTCTTCTAAGAAGAAGAAAATAATTATTATAATTTTACTGTCCTTTAAGGAAAAAAAATGCCATTGGCACCAATTAAGTAAAACCATGCTCACTCAATTTGAATTTTAATAATGTAGTGATATTTCTGAAATGTTTCTTTAACTCTGCATTTACAAAAGTAGTACAGAACTATTATGATCTTGGTAATGATTTGTTCTTAATCAGGTCCAAAATTTTCAACTGAATAATTCATTAATGGACTAGTATGTTGCCATATTTTCTTGTTTCTAGATACATGTCATTTGTATGGATAATTGCAGAGGCAAGCAGATCTCTTCAAGTTCAGGGCCAGGCTGGTCTGCTAAGAAGAAGATACACACTTTATTACACAAGAGATGACTTTTTTTTCTCTTTTTTGATCAATACCACACAATTTAAGTCTTCCATGCAACAAAGACATCTTAATCTCTCTAGTAGTGCAACACCGATTTCTCCTCCAAATACAACAAAATTGACTTAAATAGATTTTTATTTTAATATTTAAATTTTACTTTGTCAGTCATCACATTTTTGCAAAATATTCTGAAGTAATAAAAACATGTAGCACAGCTTGTGTAGGATAAATTTTGGAACAATAGCTATACCTAGTCACACACATCAATAATTCCAATTATACCAGCAAGACGAAGGCAGAAGATCCAGAGGACTATGGCCAATCTGGACTATAAAGTGAGTTCAAGGACAGGCTGAAATCTTATTTAAAACTTACCAGAAAAAAAAAATAGGAGCAAACATCTGCTGAAAACAAATCTCTTAAAAGGAGAAACAAGATTCAGATTTACTGAAGAAAATAATGTAAAGTTAACATTAACACCAGATGATAAGTTAGAACAGCATCAATAATGTTCTCAAGGATTTTTTTTTAAGAAGAAAACAGTGAACTTTGACATATTCATTATTGTCTTTATAGATATAGTCTTTACCTTACTGTCTTCATTTACAACAGTTAAATTAATGGCACTATTTAATTTCAAGATTGTTTTTAAAATATAAGTAATTAGAAGTACTTGCTATGATACATAAAGGAGTTCTCAAAGGCATGGTTTACTGACACAGTTTTAATCACTTTGAATAGAGAAAAAATTATTTCTTTATTGCAAGTTAATTAAAGAATAATATATTTACAGAGACTTCCATTTATTTATCAGAGAATGCTAAATTTGCCTGGTTACTGAGATAACTTGTAATTAAAAGATAAATTAGCATTTATATTTAATTACAAAGAAATCTATACCTCATTTAACATTTAATTAAAAGTGGTAAAAAAAACAACATAACTGCTCCATGTATTTTCAAATTTACATAAAATTACATAATAAATAGCATTTTAATATTTATTAATTTAATAATTTTGATGATTTCATTATGAGCCTAAGTATTCTCTAGCATTTTAGACTTTTATGTTTTATATGTAGCAAAACTAACTTTAACATTCAGTTTCTCCTCATGTCTTTTTCTCATATAAAAGAAAATATGATATTATACACTGGAAATTTCTAATGCTTTTTCATATCTAGTAGATGAGGCTTCTTGTCTGACAAAATAATCAGCTTGAACTTGAAATACTCTTACCCTCAAAAGAATGTATGTCTTTAATCTGTAAGAGTTTTGAATGAGAATATCCTCCAGAGGCTCAGCTATTTGAACATGGATTGCCCAGTGCATGGCCTTGTTTGGGGAGGTTTTGCAGGTGCAGCCTTGCTGGAGGAAGTGTGGCACAGGAAGTAGTCATTGAGAGTTTATATCCTCCCAGCACCTCCACTTAGCTCTTTGTTTTTCATGCTTGTGACTGAGGCTGTGAGCTCTCAATTTCCCACTGTAGCTTCCATGCCTTCCTGATGCCACTCCTCCCTGCATTGATGAATACCAACTCCTCTGGAACCACCAGGCAAAATAAAATCTTCCTTTTGTAAGTTGTCTTTGTCAGAGCAAAAGAAAAGTAACTACATGTCACTATAGGTTAAAAGTATTTATTTTGATATTTGATTTTACATGGAGTTACAATTAAGATGTGGCTTTGAGTCTCTGAAGAAACTTTGGACTTTTAAACATTATTGAGACTGAATAACTATGGGGACTTGAAATGAGATCAAAGGCATTTTTCATAATTATATGGCCACAAGACTGTGGCAGCCAAAGTGTGTAGTTGGAGAGCCTTTCTCCAGGTCCCACTAAGCCCCAGTAATCTGGTAGCCCATTTATAAAATAAACACACAGACATTTATATTATTTAAACTGTTTGGCCTTTAGCTCAGGCCTATCATTGTCTAGCTCTTACTCTTATATTTAGCCCATTTCTATTCATCTATACTTTGCCACGTGGGTCGTGGCTTACCAGTGCCTTACATATTTCTTGTCATGTCTCCCCGCCCTAGCCTTCCACCTCCCAGAATTCTCTTCTCTCTTGTCCTGCTGATACTTCCTGCCTGGCCACTGGCCAAATAGCATTTTATTTATACAGCAAAAGTGTTATGCTACATGGATATAATTGTGTATTGCTATTATTTTCTGGAACTATCCAAATATTATTTGTTGAGTAATATTTTAACTATTTTGAAATAGTAATTTAAAAAAAGGCAATCTCTTACTGTGAAATGAGATGGTATTTATTGAAACAGAGTTGTAACCTATGAACCTCTTTCAGTATTTTTCAGATTTTTTCTCTTAATTCTAAAGACCATTGAATTTAGAATATATAATTGAAAAAAATCTGAAAACAGAGATTATGCCTCCATAATAAAAAATAATACATTACTAATTACATATTTATTTATAAACATATTTATCTTCATAATTTGAATATTGTTTTAGTGGAAACAAAAAGGATTACCTTCACAACAATGGAATTAAGTGAGTTTGAAGGACCAAATATTTCATTTAGAATATATATTTCTATTTTTGAATTTGCATTTTATTTATTAATATTGTGTCTCCATGTTTGTATATGATGAATATGAATGGGAGCCTGGTACACATAGCACAGTGAACATGTAGAGATCAGAGATTTATTTGGGGAATATGATTGAGTTCAAATTCAATTTATTAGGCTTTTCCTGCAAATACTTTTACCAAGAAGGCATCCCAGTGTCCCTCATATCAGAATATTTAAACAAGGAACCTAAACTAATGTTGTGTTTGTAAAGGAAAAAACAAATGCTATTACCAAGTTGGCCTGCCTAATAAATGATCTAATATTCATTTTTGCGTTGAACTATTAATAGCTGCCAGTTACTGTCTTGTGATTTACTAAGTTTCTCTAGTGCTCCGAAGTACTCTGCAGATATGGGAGCTCTTTATCCTACTTTGTCTGTGTAGCACATTAAACATTTAATTCCAAGTTACTGATAGCAAATATGGACCTTAGACTTGAACAAATCAAACCTGATTAGAATTCATGTCCACAAAACCTGGAGACAGATTTTATAACAATCTGATAGGCACTTTGAGAAATGACACACACGTGCTTTGAAGCACTGGACTTTGACTAGCACATTCAGTAGTTCTTAAATGTATAATATTTTTATAAAATACAAGGTTATCATTCATGGAATATGTATATTTTAGCTTCTTTCCTGACACTCATAAAACCCTGCAACATTTTCCATAGAAGTTCATTGACATAGCTGTATATATGTACACATGTATGCATATGATTGAGAGAGAGAGAGAGAGAGAGAGAGAGAGAGATTTGCATGCAAATAATTGAGCTTGTTTTTTCTACCCATTAAGGGGTAGATCTGGAAGTTTATTTCCTTATCCAGGCTATTTCTTTCTCATTTGCACTTATTGGAAGCTGAGGAAAATTGTTAACTGGTAAAAGTGTATATGGAGTTCAGAGTCTATGACCCAGAGAATGGGGAGCAAATAAACCATATGATATCCGGACTCTGTTATAGGAAGGAGGCACAATAACTGATTTTGGCTTCCTTTGGATGGTGATAGGATATGTAGTACACAAGGCCCCTGCAATGATGGAAAACAGAAATGCAAATGAGAGAAAGGAAACTAGAGAATAAATCCTCACACTGGTCTACAGAGAGGATAACTAACATGAAACTTACCAAAAACCCTGAAAAATCATGTGATTTATATTCATTTATTTAGATGTATCTGCCTTTGGAAATCAAGTACTCAGCATGAAAATAAAATAATGCATGCTTTTCCTTTTTTCTTTCAGGGAGTAATCTTCTCAAGACACACTATGTATAAGGAACTGAATTACTAAGACATCTTAAAAACCTCAAAGAAAAATGTGGATTAATGATAATACTGAAAATAGAGTTTAAATACTTGGTTTAGCCAAGAATTCTTCAAAGAAAAAGTAGTTAGATGTACAGTTTGAGTTCAGTGTTTTTCAAATATCAGACCTTGAAATGTTCTCACCACTCTGCTGTCTCTGCATATTAGAGACTGAAATGCCAAAATTTTCTAATTAAATGGAGACACGAATGATAATTATAAGTTCACAGCAGCGACACAGATATCAACTGTCTCTATTTACTTCAAGGAGCAAAATGACATTTTGGAAGTCAAATTAATTTTAAATCACACTGATGGTACTTCAAATGTCACGCAAATGCAGGCCGGCCAAAACAGCGAGAATGATGTGAGATGACAAGATTTTGCCTCTTCCAAAACAGGAACAACCCTTTCTCTCTAGAATCAAATAGCACTGCATGATTTGAAATTCAGTTAGTAGAAAAATGTATGCATATCGTAAGCGAGTGTTACAGCTCTGGAGGGTAAGGTATCCTGACTTGTGGCTAAACCTAGAGCCACAATAGGACAGTTCAGCCCTGGAGGGAGAGGCATCTTGACTTGTCAGGAAGTTAGGTGATGGAGTGTGGTTGGTGGGGGATTCTCTCCCCACAGGATACAGCCATCTTACTCCTCTCTTAGAAGAAAGACCTTACAGCACCGGCACCCTGCCCCCTCACATAAGGGAACTTTCCAGCAGAGTTCCACTTGTCTTTGGCCCAAGATGTTGCTTTTCTTCTGCTACCCTTTGCTCAGTCCCCCTAAGGGAACATCTCACCAAGTTTCTGTTCTGCTCATTACCCTAAGAGCCATCACAGCAAGGTTCTTCTTTTTTTCTTCTCTCCTTGCTCAGAGCCCCACCCCCACCCCTGCCTGCCCTAAGAGAACATCTCAGCAAGGTTTCTTTCCTTTTCTCCTTTTCTTTTCTTTTTTCTTTCTTTCTTCCTTTCTTCCTTTCTTCCTTTCTTTCTTTCTTTCTTTCTTTCTTTCTTTCTTTCTTTCTTTCTTTCTTTCTTTCTCTTTCTTTCTTTCTTTCTTTCTTTCTTTCCTTCCTTCCTTCCTTCTTTCTTTCTTTCTTTTTTTTTTGTCTCAGGAATATTCTTCTGTTTTGTGCCAGTGAATGAAGAGCTTCACCCAAGAGTCTTTTGAGAAACAGATTTATTTTGGAAGGAGGAGTCCAGGAGAGTGGCTGAATCTCCCAGGGTGGGAAAGCAAAGTCAACAACAGAACAGGCAGAGGAGTTTATATAGGACTTCTTCTGAGTGGAGTTTCTCCAGGGAGAAGATTTTTTTGCTCAGGTATTTGTCAGTTTTCCTGCTCAGGAATTGGTTAGTTTCCTTGGTAAGGGGCAGAGATAGCTCTGATTTCAGGGCCAAACTGTGTTTCTCTTGGCTCTAATTTTAGGGCCAGGGCATATTTCTTTCACTGGCTCTGATTCTAGGGTCAAAGTGTGTTTCTTGGGCTCTGGTTTCAGGGTCAGGGTGTGTTTCTTGGGCTCTGGGTTCAGGGTCAGGGTGTGTTTCTGGGGCTCTGGGTTCAGGGATAAAGTGTTTCTTTCACTGGCCCAGGTCTCAGATCTGGGGTGGGTTTGTTTTACTGGCTCTAGGTTCAGGGTCAGAGTGGGTTTCTTTGGCTGGCCCCTTTTCCATTCACATATGTATATATTTATATTTATGTGAGGATTAATTTGCTTTAGATCCATTAATATCATAATGAATCTGAATTTTAACTTGACATTGAAGATTAAGAAAGTATTAGAATGGGTTGTTTGGGGTTATCATGGGACCCTTTGGCCAACAAATAACTAGATATAACCCATTATTGGAACTGTCCTCTTCATTTGGTGATGAAAGATGCCCAACTGGGGTTCTTTCTCTCCCATTATTTGGTGATTTCATTTAGATCTCCTTCGTATGTGTATGTATTTTAGGAATGTTCTACTATGTTAGACATTCATACAACCAAATGACTGTAATTTTAGCTTTTTTTTTTTAACCCAGAGCTGAGGATCGAACCCAGGGCCTTGTGCTGTCCCTCCTAGTATTCCCTCCCTCACCCCATTCTTCCCTACCTGTCCCATTTAGATTATCTGTTCCAGTCTCCTAACCCTTGACCATCGAAAAATATCTAATTTATTTCTCCATCCTAGGAAAATCCACCTATCCCAACCCAATTCATTCTGTGGTTAAGGGTATTGTTTGCTATCCACAAACTGACCACAAAGCGGAAGACTATGCCTGCATAACTTATCGCAAGTATTGAAGTTGAGTCTGTGCCTACCTAAAGCTTTCACATCTACAGACAAGTAGTGTTCATGGTACTAGAAGTACTAGCAGGTACTCTGCATGCTATCGACAGAGAAAGATAAGTACTAAGTCAACTACAAACCTTTGATTTACAATGATGATCAGCTTTCAAGATGCCATGCTGCAATAGTGGCACAAACCTTGTTGGAGTAACCTACCACTATCAGCTTGGACTTAACAACTACTCCATGAGATGGAGTCCAATTTCAACACTGTCTACATTGTCAAGAACTTTAGACTGGATCAGCCAGAGACCTAAGGGAAAACTAAATATTACTGTTCTACTAAAGGAACATAGAAATCAAATGCTTCTTAACATTCTGCTATACTCATAGATAAGTGTCTTACTCAGCCATCATCAGAGAAGTTTCCTCCTTCAGTAGATGTGAGCAAATACAGAGATCCACAGCTGGACATTGTGAAGAGTGAGAGACCTTGAAACATGAAAACCTAAATGGAATGTCTCCATCAAATTCCTTTCTTGGCACTCAGAGAACTGTGTAAAAGATAATGGCAGAAAGATTATAAGAGCCAGAGGGAATAAATATGAGCCCTTCTAAACACAGCAGGTCTAATGAACATACAAATGCTCAGAGACTGTGACAGTATACATTAGTCCTGCCTGGGTCTCAGTCAGATGGGGTCTTAGAGCTGAGATAGGAAGTAGATGAAATTGATAACTGCTTACAAATGAAAAAATAAGTTTTGTATAATCAAGTCTTACTGGATATATAACTACTGTTAAGGGCAGGCCCCACACTAAGCTGTAGATAGTCAACACAAAAGGAACTCAACAGCATTTGTGGAGGTACTTTCTCTAATAATTCTGCCTTGTCATGGCTTTTTTTAAATTTTACTTTATTTTTAATCTTTTTTTTTAATCTGTATGTCTCTGTGTCTATGTGTTTCTTGTATTTTTCTTTTACTTTTTTCTTCTGTTGGTTGTTGTTTCATTTTATTCTGTTTTTTTTAGTTTTGTTTTATCATACTTTATTATATTATTTATTCTTAGATGTCTATTTGTTTTCTGATGAGAAAAAGAAAGTGTGGATTTGGATGAGAGGCAAGGTTGGGAGCATTCAAGAAGAGTTAGGGGAAGGAACTTTAATGAGAATATATTGTATGAAAAATACTGCTTTCAATAAAACAAAAATAGAAAAAAAAGAACAAAATATCAGTTCCTCATATAATTCTACTATTAAATGAACTAATTCTATCAAGGTAAAACAATGTAATATTAACAAAGACCTTGCTAGGTGGCTCAGTGGATAATGTTTGACTGTCTTAGTTTGTTCACTAAGATCCACACTGTAGAGGAATTTGTTCCTCAGTTTGCCCTCTGATTTCTGAAAACCATCACCACTACACATATGGGAAATGAGTAAATAAAGGCAAAAAATGTTTTAAAAATAAAGTGATATCTTAAATTCATTTTTGTAGTTGTTTTTCTCTTTCTCTAAGTCACACATATAGCCAGCATTGAGTCCTCTATTTTGTTACTTTTTTTTTCTTAAATGTTTGCAGACAGTTCCTGAGTTAATCCCAGAAGAGGAAGTTACTGGGCTTTTAGTAGACTTTGCCATTTAGTACACACCTCTGCTGATTCTGTAGTTTTGAGATATAAGAATTATTGAGAAGTACCTTCAAAGAGTAGCAAGATGTTTAGGAGGTATTTTTCTGGCTGTGAATGAGTGGTACTTGTTTGTTTATTTATTTGTTTGTTTTTCTGAAAGCTGCTTTTTAATCAGACAACACTATGCTTTTAGGAAGGTAGAGATAATGTATAGCCAAGCCCAGTTCTCTTTACCAAACTTCCTTCATGTCAATGCCAGAATATAAAGAACATACCTGTTCATACACAGCCTACTCAAAAATGTGTCATTAACAGAGTCTCACATCAAAGTGTTTGTCTTGATAACCTATTACCAAATAAACAACCCTATTATGTCTTAAATTTCTGTGTAAAAGCTAATAACATTGTCACACCTTGAAAAGTATTTCCCAGAGATCAGACATCCAGTATGAGATTACTAAATGTAAAAATATATAATATACTTATATGACTGATATTCATACTTCTGCAATATAGAAATTATACCAAATAGAATACAATGTTATATAAATATATATGTATGTTAAAAATTCAATTAATAAATGACATTGTTTATAAGCAAGTATATCATACAAAAAATCTTATTTCTGATCTTGATGGGATGTTAAGAAATAGAGAAACTAGAGCCAGATGTAATAGTATAGCCCCAAATTCCAGCGCTTGGAGAGATACTTACAGGATCAAGGGTGACATGGCAGTTTCATTACTGGAAAGCTTAGTCCAGCAATGTTGGTGGCTTTTGAAAGGTGTAGCAACTTTAGGCAACTCTTGTCTCTCAGCTAGTGTTAATGGTTGTATAACCTTGTGATGGAGCCTTTGCATCTTTCTATGTTTATTCAGTTTCAGCTTCATCTGTTTAACAGGTATTCTTGTAAGAAGAAAAGTAAATTATAGTCAAATGTGTTGGAGGTGCTGTAGGAGTTGGTGTTGAATATGAGTAAGATATAATGTACAAATACATTAAAAAATTTAACAAATAGAGAGAAAATAATAAAAAAACCTATTAAGTTTCAAGAGCTTCCTAAGTCTTATAACCTTCTTTCTTCTTTCAGCTACAAATACTTCCCATTGTTCCTTCTATTACCAGTTCTAGGAAGTAACAATATTGTGAAATTTGGAGATTTCAGACAGTTTAGTGTTTTTTTTATATTCTGTCTTTGGTCTTAAATGTCCTTTTTTGGTTATATTCTAAGAGACTGGTAGGTAGTTTATGATGCTGCAAGAAAATAGGAGAAACAGAAGGAGATGAAGGTTATAGGAAGGGAATTAGGTAATTTGGATATTGGCCAAAACAAGATTGACAGATTCCTCTGCTAAACAATTCTACCATAATTTTCTGACCCATTACAGACAAAAACACTAACCTGGCTGTGTGATCATGAGCAAAACCTTTCCAACTATGAGGATAATAAATGTTTCTTCTCTGGAGTAGTTTATCTCATGTACAAGGTTTCAGTGGTGGACACTAATAAATACACTCATCATTGCTTTAAATTTTGCAATGGAAAACAATGCTGGTATATTTTTATGCTTATATATATGCATATTATTTTTGCAACTAGATCTTTCATTTTTATTTTGTTCTGTTAATTCTGAGTCTCACATAGTGTTTCTGTTTTGTACAAGAGTTCTTTAATGAATAACATGTTGTAATAATATTTTCTCCAACATATGGATTCTATAGTTATTACCTTAAGGATGTTCCCTAAGAGTGGTAGCTTATTAATTTTATTGAAGCCAAAACAATAATATATAATTACTTTAACAGTTTGTTCAATTTTACTGATAAAAATTGTCAAACTGAAGTCAAACCAAGATTTTCTGTTACGGTAACAATGAGGAACTTTATAGCTTTGTATGTAGACTTAAATTTCCCTAAATTTAGCCTTTGTAAAATGTATAAAGTCCTTGTCTTGCTTAATGGTTGTTATGTGTTTGTACATTGATTCCAACACTTAACAAAGAAACTGTTCTTTACACATTGAACTACTTTGTCATTGACCAACTGGTGATATTAACTTAGGTCAGATTCCAGTCTTCCTGGTCAGCTCAGAAGCTCAGGTGTTGCTCTCACTTTCTAATACAGATGTTGTCTTCACAGCTGTAGCTTTGTATTGAACACAAGAGTCAGGCAATGTCAGGCTTATAAAATGGGTACCTCCATTTATTCTTGTGCACAAATTGTGGATCTTTTTTCTCATTAAGTTAAAATATAGTATGGCAAATATGAGCTCAAGGACACAGTGGACAAAGGAGCATGTCCCTGCCTAGTAGGGTGAGTCCTTGAGCTGTTGAGAGGCTCATGTCATTACTGGTCCACAGGAATGCACTACCGTATGGAGTCATAGCCTCTGTGATCCATATTGCTGTTGGAAATCCACATTGATGTCCATGATCCATGCTCCCTCTAGGCATCTATGTTGATGTCCATGATCCCATTACCAATGCTGCTACTGGCTGCTATGGACAGGGCGGCATCTGTTGCAGTGGTATCTATGCCTGCAGACTCAACTGAGAGTAAGAGACACCAAAGACTCCTCTATCAACATATCCCTCCTATGCCCCAAAAAGAGAAAACAGTGCCGACATGAAAATGTTGAAGGAACACCTAAAGAAATTGTGGTGAAGATGCTGAAGTGCACTTCAGCTATAAACTGCTCTTCACAATTGATTCTCTCTGGCAGGGTGGGATAGGATTCAGTTCTATTGGAGGGGCTGGCCACTGGAAATTTGACCAGGCTCCAATGAATATATGGGCAACACAAGTTTGACAGGGTGTTGTTTTTTTCTGTTTTTCTTTTCTTTTCTTTTTTTTGGGGGGGGGGGGGGGGGAAGAAAGGTGGGAATGTGAGTATAAGAGGAATGGGAAGCAAATGTGATCAGAATAAATTATATGACATTCTCAAATAATAAAAACATATGTTGAGAAAAATTGACATACACTAATAGCGTTGATATCATGCAATCATACCTTTGAATCTTGACACTGAATTGTAGAACAAATGTGGAAGAACTGACTCCATGAAGATAGAAGTACATGGATCATAGAGCATAGAGAGACTTGCTTACTTGAAATACCACCTACTTCATTTAAAGCCCCTTTACTTATTTCCTGGAAAAAATTTAGGTTTTTTTGTAAAAATTAAACATATTTTGTTAGAAATATATATAATTATTACTTCTTTTTTCCAAAATAGCAAATGGCATGGTAGCTTAATTTCCAATCCCAAATGAATATACATGCATAATTTTTCATAGTAAACTTCTACCCTACAAATCTTACTTTAATTTATTACTTGAAGGAGAAATATCATTTGTTTTTTTTTATATTTGTAGATTCACTAAGACTTCCTACATAGATATTTGTGCCATCTTCAAAGATAGTAACATTCTTCCTTTTAATTCTACTTAATCATGAACATTGATGCAAAAAATACTCAATAAAATACGGGCAAACTGAATCCAAGAACACATTTTTTTAAAAAAATTCATTCACCATGATCAAGTGGGCTTTATCCCAGAGATGCAAGGATGGTTCAACACACAAAAATCTGTCAGTGTAATCCACCATATAAACAAACTGAAAAGAAAAAACAAAGACAAAAACAAAAACACCTCATGATCATTTTACTAGATGCTGAAAAAGGCTTTGACAAAATCTAACACCCCCCTCATGATAAAAGTCTTCCAGAGATCAGGGATATAAAGAACATACTTAAACATAATAAAATCAATATACAGCAAGCTGACAGCCAACATCAAACTAAATGGAGAGAAACTCAAAATGATTCCCCTAAAATTAGGAACAAGACAAGGCTGTCTGCTCTCCCCATATCTATTTAATATAGTACTTGAAGTTCTAGCTACAGTAATAAGATAACAAAAGGATTTCAAGGATATACAAATTGGAAAGGAAGAAGTCAAACTTTTGCTATTTATATGACTGTAAGTAATCCCAAAAATTCTACCAGGAATGACATATAGCTGATACACACCTTAAATAGTGTGGCAGAATACAATTTAACTGAAAGAAATCAGTAGCTTCCTATATACAAAGGATAAAATGACTGAGAAAGAAATCAGAGAAACTACACCATTTATAACAGACACAAAGAATATAAAATGGCTTCAGGTAACTCTAACTAAACAAATGAAAGCCCTGTATGACAAGAAATGTAAGTCTTTGAAGAAAGAAATTGAAGAAGATACCAGAAAATAAAAAGATCTCCCATGCTCATGGATAGGTAGGATTAACATAGTAAAAATGGCAATCTTACCAATAGCAATATATAGATTCAATGTAATCCCCACCAAAATCCCAACACAATTCTTCACAAACTTGGAAAGAACAATACTCAACCTCATATGAAAAAAAAAAAAAAAAAAACACCCAGGATAGCTAGAACAATCGTGTACAATAAAGGAACTTCTGGAGCTATCACCATCCCTGACTTCAATTTCTACTATAGAGCTATAATAATAAAAACAGCTTGGTATTGGCACAAAAAAAGACACATGCATCAATGGAATTGAATCAAAGACCCTCAACCAAAGACAATGGATAAAGAAAATGTGGTACATTTAGACAATGGAGTATGGTTAAAAACAATGACATCATGAAATTTGCAAGCAAATAGATGGAACTAGAAAAAAATCATTATGAGTGAGGAAACCAAGATCCAGAAAGACAAACATGGTATGTAATCAACTCATAAGTGTATATTAGTTGTTAAAACAGCTCCAGAGAGGCTAGTTAACAAATAGAGTCCAAAGAGGGATGCATGGATTTCCCTGGGAAGGGCAAACAGGAGATCTCTAGGTTAAACTGGGGCTGGGATTGGAGGTGACGGTAACTTGAGGGAGTGGATTGGGCAGGATGCGGGTGGATTAGGTATAGAATGCCATGGAAGAGTAAGAAAAGAGAATCTTGATGGGAGGGGTAGCATTTTGGGGTTAGGGAGAAACCTGATATAAGGGAAACTCCCAGGAATCCACAAGGATGACCCCAGCTAAGACTTATAGTAATAGTGGAGAGGGTGCCTAAACTGGCCATCTACTGTAATCTGATTGATTGGTGACTACCCTAATTGTCATCAGAGAGCCTTTATCCATTAATTGATGGAAGCAGATGCAAAGATTCACAGCCAAGCAGTGAGCTGAACTCTAGCAGTCCTCCTGAAGAAAAAAGAGAGGCAAGATTGAAGGACCCAGGGTGGTCAAGATCATGAAAGGGGAACACACAGAAAGCTGACCTGAGCTTGTTGGAGCGCACTGACTCTGGACAGACAGAGAGCCTCCATGGGATCAAAGTAGGCCCTCAACGTGTGGGTGACAGTTATGTAGTTTGATCTGTTTGTGGGACACCCTAGCAGTGTGATCAGGACCTGTCCCTGGTGCAAGAGCTGGCTTTTTGGAACCTATTCCCTATGCTGGGAAGCCTAGTCCAGCCTTTATGTGGGGGTAGGGGGTGGGGGATGGAGGGTGGGTCTGGGGGAGGTAGGGAGGGCAGGAATGGGGGGTGCTTGGATCTGCTTCAACTGGATGTGCCACATTCAAGCCTGTGGGAGGCTTGCCCATTTCTGAATGGAGACTGAGGAGGAGTGGATGGGAAGGGGGTTATATAGGAATGCGAGGAGAAGGGAACAGGAGGAGAAGAGGGTGGGAAAACTGTGGTCGGTATATAAGATTTAAAAAAAAATGTTATGTAAATAAAATAAAATTTTAAAGAAATTTAAATTTTTTCTTTTACATTTATTTTTTTTCTCTTTGGTGCTTTTATTTTTCCAGGATTTCTAATGATATGTTTCATAATGTCTTTTTTTCTGCTTCACCTCTGAACTACATCTGGATACAGAACCCAATGTGATAATTTTGAGTCTCTTCACTATGTAATGAACCTTAAAAAAAAAATCTTATTCACTTCATACTTTACAGTATACCATCAATGCTTAGCAAATCTTTGCTAAGATTTTCCATTCACATTATTAGGATCCATTTGTCTCATGGGTGAAACTGAGCACTGGAATAATTATCAGACTTCCCTTATTTGAAAAGTTTTTGAAGCAGGGGCTGAAATAGCTTTTTTTTTTCAATTTAATATATTTTCTCCATTAATTATTAGCTTATACAATAATCTCCTTAAGGACATATCAGTTTTGAAGAAATAGCTTTCAAGGTTTTCTGACAATTCTATTGTAATCAAATTGGTAACTGTGGAACAGTAGATGTGGCATTAAGGTAACTCCTCACTCTGTAGAGGACAGGGTGAAATAAAAAGACTTGCTGTGGGGCAGCCTTCTGTCATTCACAGTGATGAGCATTTTGAATGCTGTTTCACAGTCTGAGGACATAATCCTTGGTGAGCTGAGTGGGAGCCAGTGAGCTGAGTGGGAGCCATGCTAATCAAGTCCATATAAAATCGGTGCCCATGAGAGTTTCTGAAAGACCTCATCAGGATCTTTCTCACAAGGCGCTCTTGCTTCAGTAATTACAACCCTCTGCTTGATGCTGTAACTCACGACAGTCTTCAGGGAATCACTAAAATGACAAGCTTCCCAATCAGCTCATCAGAACACTACAACTGCTTTTCAGAAAAATGGAAGTTCAGGGATGCACCAGGCCCAAGGAAGCACACATTGTTCTTTACATTTTTAGTTATCCTTTCAGTCATACACAAACAATAAACTGCGCTGTGATGCTCCATAATTATGCCATGTAAAATAAGCTCTTTTCTCTCAAAATAAGCAATTTTGACCTCATGAAAATTGGAATAATTTGTCGCAATATTAATGTAAAGACATAAGTATGAAACGAGAGGCTATGTTCTGATACAGAACAAATCAGTTAAATTAGAATTGATTACAAAATTTCTGACTAGATTCAGATTTGGTTTCATGGAATATTTTTTGGTGCATGAAGTGAATATTCATTTATACATATTAATGTATAGACTTGCTGCAATGGATACTTCAAAGTTTATACTTATAATAGGAAAATTATAATTAAGCAAAGCTTGTAGTCAAGTATTCTGAAAAGGTTAATTCATTTATAACAGATGTGTGGATTGCCATGATTTCTTATTCTTTAAAAGGGATCTTAAGTCTGACTGATATTTATCACTATAAGCGAGTTTTTCTTCTAAAACACATGATTACACTTCAAATGTTGCTAAAATTAATTCTTTCTCATAAGCAGTACAGTATTTAAAAACTATGTTTCTTTTTTCAAGTTTTAATCTTATGTATAAGTTCAGAGATCAATTTTACTACAAAATTCTCAACTAATGAAGAAGTTGGGTATATTTTACAACTCTTATGCTCATAAATGTGAGTTTTTTCCATTAAAATATAATTTTATAAAAATATGTATGTTATAAAATTAGTTAATATAGTCCAAATATTTAGTCTTTTGAAATAAGAAGTAAAGACTATTTTATGGTATCTGATTATCAACTTATTTTGGAAGAAATGCAGTGATTACAGATATCTAAAAGATCTATTCCATTACAGCAAGAATAAAATCCCTTCAAGATTCAAATTTCATTTTGTTTTGAATGTTTATTCAATTATGAAAATATATTGATTTAATAAAATTGAAATAGCCATTGTAGTTTTTCTGTGCCTAATCAATACTACCATGGGATTCATTCACAATAATGCATATAAGTAATGTATTGTTATCCACGTACTTTCAATGAAGAAAAGACACTAGATAAAATATAAGTAATTATTTCCATAGAATAAAGATACATTTCAACCAGAATAATTAAACAAGAATTCCTTCTCCTTCTTATACTTTGTCAAAGTGAAATGAAGATAATAAAATACAAGGGAAAAAAAAGGAAAGTAACAGAAAGATAACGGTCCTGAATACCTCATAAAGGTAATGATAAAAAATGTCACCAGGGCTATTTTATTACATTTACCATACACTCAGAGGGATGTCAAATGATCATGTTTTTATTTAATCTAGGAACAACCTTAATAATTATCATACTTGTCTCCATTAGATTTGAAAGCAACAGAGATTATGAAAGGAGTATCTGTTCAAGGCCACGTATTTTTGACAAGGACCAAATTATCAAGAGTACACATGAACACTAATGGTTGATTCTACTTAGCATCATAAAAAAATTGTCATATGTTTAAGGGAAGTAACATAAATAGGGAAGGAAAAAGCAAGAAAGGGGGGATAGAATAAACAGAGAACAGGAAAGAAGAGAGTGAAGGATTTGAAGGATTGCAAGGTAGCAGGGAGATACAGAGGCATTTCTGTTCCTTCCCTTCCTCCTTCCTTTCTTCCTTTCTTCCTTTCTTCCTTCCTTCCCTATTTTCTCCTTCCTTCTTTCTTTCTTCCTTTTTTCTTCTTTCTTTAATTCTTTTTCTTGCTTTCCTGCTTTTTGACAAAAGTAGTCAGAGATATACTATCGAAAACCACAATGAAATAGCTCATCAAATTGCAGAGTACAGTATCTTCAGAACTGAAGCTCACAGTAACAACTTGGGAAAAGAGGGAAGATAAGAAAATGAAAAAGGAGAGAAGCTCAGATATCCACACTGCAAAAAATCAATGGCCAAAAGAAGACGAATTCCATGAACAGCAGCTGGAAATATTTGGGGTAAAGACATGGACAGCCATGGAATACTAGGTTTAGCCTGGTAAATACTAAATGATGGGGCTGAATGGAAGAATAACACAATCTGACTATTTGCATTCAGATCATGAAATGAAAACAAAAGACAGAGAACCCAAGACCATGGTCATGAAAAAAAATGAGGTAATGGAAAGATTGTATTGGACATATTAATCTTGCCAAAATATTCAACACATTAATCTGGTTGAGAAGTCTGAAGAAAAATTATTCTATTAAACAAATTTTTTTAATGTCACCATAGATGAAAAAAGAAAACTGGGACAGATACTAAGGGACATATCATCACTATTATTAGATAAAATTTGAAATAAATAGATTTTTTTCTTGAACATTTGATTATCTTTTTTCTTAATTTGCTATTAAATGTACAAATAAGTATTGGAATAAATTTCTCTTTAATGGTACACAACGCATATTCAACTCATATTAACTATACTAACTATATTTCAACCCCAAATTGTTAAATTATATTAAAAATAAATGTATCCTTATACCTTCTATGATACTAAATTAAAAAAACACTATACTTTATGCAGTAATAAGAAGAAAAACAGCATTTGAGTGTACTTAAATTGCAAAAAATGTCAAATTTATGCTTTTGTCTTCTTTTAATTTATTATTGCTAATATTTTAGGAAATGATAATTTTATTGGTAAGTCTTCCCATAGAGCTGCATATAAACATGATCAAAATTCTAATCACTGCAACTGAAATGTAATGATATATTTTTTTAATTTAATGATATCTTGAGGTATCAGTTTTCAATTTTGTGGTTTATAGTACAGCTCTCTCGATCTTTTTTTTTATAAAGGAACAAAATAAATTCCTAAGAAGCCACAAAGTTCTATTAACCTTATTCTTTGGAGAAATAGCATATGATTTCTTTCCATTACACTTGATGATTGCTATATGAGAGCAAATAGTCAAACTAATTTGCACAATTTCCAAAGAGAGTTGATGTTTCTCTGCTGTTTCCCAGTGATTTGAATTTAACTCTGCATGTCTGACATTGAGATGTACAAATCCTATTAGGTTTTGAAAATCCTTTAATAATAGACAGTTTTTATACATTGATTGAGAAAACTAGCATGATTCAGGGCAAAGTAAATACTAGGCTTGTAAAAGAAATGAAAGGCTAATATGTAGTGAAATGTCTTTGGTTCAGTCTGTTAATTTAATTATAGCAGTATAGAAGTATAAATGCATGATGAGTTTATATTAGCAGTTGCTATAATCGAAATCTATTCAAGAAAAAATACAAATGAAGGACTTTTTAGCCTATATATTCAAAAATTACATTTCATAGGCTGCAATATTAATCATAGGATGTGTTGTGTAAAATGTTAATTTTTGTGCATTTGTTTTAAGTATGGTAGCAATTCCCTGTCATCTTTATCTTACTTCTGTTTTATGAAATCAGCTTCCTTATAGGAGTTAAGGAAAACCTGAGAACTATAACTGTGATTGTCTTTTATTTTTTCACTCTGAATACATACTTTCTATGAGAATGGTCATTTGTCATATAATATTGCATTTTACTTATTTATGCAATATACCTAACATTTGATCCTGAAAAAGTGATCTTTATTACATTTCCAGCTCAAAACTGTGAACAATTATATTAATTATGGGGATTTTTAGTTTCTCTTATATTCCATGTTTTGTTTCCATAGTAATCATTTTGATAATATCAATTTTCTACTGCTTAAACTCTCTGATGTCTGCGCTAAAGTGATATTCAAAGTATTTAGAATAATCTCAAAGATTTTTGCATATTTAAAAATACAAAAGTAGATCAGTTAATGCAAGTCCCTGATTTTAAACTCTCTCTCTGCCACCTCTCTTCCTCACTCCACAAACAAGTAACAATAAATTAGTCTTGGATGCATTTTCGTAATAGGAATAGGGATATTCTGTCCTTGGCAAGGAAAGGTATGGATAGGTTTAGATAAATATGTACAATCATTGCCTTAAAAAAAAAAAAAAAAAAAAAAACACGCGTGAGAAAGATTAGTCAATTCTTCTCTGCACAAAAGAATTCATCTACAGCCCAGGAAAGGCTGCAGCTCCTGTCTGCATATTTATGCGCATTCATCTCATCAAAACGCCAGTCACAATCCTCTCACAACGCGAGGACAGGTGTCGGAAACCCCTGAAGGACAGAGCTGCAACAGGACAAGTCAAGGCTCCTGAAAGCATGCACACAGCAATTACTGTCTGTTGGACACTACGTCCTCCTTTTAGTGGAAGCCAATACATCAGAAATATAGTGGATATTCATTTTAATGATAAAAATCTTAGTTGTTGTCAGCAAACTCACACCCCGATACTTTCCTTCTGACTCTAGTCAAAAGAAATTATTCATTATATTAGGTGGAACATGACTCTTTAAGCAGATAATATAAATAGTAAATGCTTGCTACTAATTCAAAGGCCCTGATTTGGCATCTACCCAATAGCTCTGTGGTTTAATCTTGGATCTGGTCCCAATAATAAAAGAATGAAACACAGTTCCAAAGGTTATGACTTTAAATAATGAATTAGATAGCTACTAAATAAGATGAAAGTGACTATTGATAATATTAGAATTTTTACCTATTTAAACATTTAATGATATGGTTTATCTTAATTTGGTTAAAAAAAGTGTCAAAGATGGTTTTTTGATATAATATGTAAAATAGGCCTTTGAAGTAAAACTAATAGTAAAGGTATAATAGATTTGTGTTATGTGTTAATGTCCTTATAAAATAAGAAGATACAAAAAAGGAAAAATGAGGGATGTTGGGATTTGTTTTTGTTTTGTTTTGAGACAGGTTTCTCTGTGTAGCCTTGGACATTTTGGAACTAGCTCTGTAGCCAGGCTAGCCTTGTACTCACGGAGATCTGCCTACCTCTGCCTCAGAGTGTTAGGATTAAAGGTGTGTGCAACCACCACCTGGCAAAAATGCAATTATTGCTTTAGAACTGATAATCAGTTAAAGCAAGTGAGTAGTAGTATTTTGTATCATCTAAAGCAATGTTAAAACATCTTTTTTTTCTTGAGCTGGGATCGAACCCAGGGCCTTGTGCTTGCTAGGCTAGCACTCTACCACTGAGCTAAATCCCCAACCCCTGTGAAAATATCTTTTAAAACACTGTTCAATAAATGCCATCAGGTGACTCAGAAGGAGGTGGTAAGTACTTTAATATGTTGTCCGAACTTGGGGGCACAATGCCTGAGAAAGAACAGCAGGCTCAATAAGAAGAAAGTGCAAGTTTAGAGAGAAGGTTCTGATTATCCTGGAACTCACTCTGTACACCAGGCAGCCCTGGAACTCACAGACATAAGTTGCCTCTGCTTCCTGAGGACGGGAATTAAAGGTGTGCGCCACAGCTGCCTGGCAACGAAGTTCTTAATTTAAAATAAAGCATCAGTGATAGGAATCTCACTAATTTTATTGTTTTTATTTTGATAAAAAGAAGTACAAGATAGAGAAACGATAACGTGTGATCATAGAGTAAAAGGCAAAATATTTGTGTTCTCTTCAAACATTTAAAGGGCCTGCTATAAATATTGGTATATTTTCTTTGTCTTCTAAATTTTGAAATTAAAGATACTTGATTGAAATGATGGAGCATGGTATCTTGATTTCTTATCTTTTTTAATTAAAGGAGCATAATAATGAAATTAAATAGTTTACTTCCAAATGGCCTCAGCCTATGTTGCTAGCAATGTAAAGACAGTCAACACATGAAGATAATAAAGAATATGGATCCAAGCTAGAGAGATGGCTCTGGAGTTAAGAGCACTGACTGTTCTGACAGAAAACCCAGATTCAATTCCTAGCCTCTACCTAGTAGTTCACAACTATTTCTAATTCTAGTTCCAGGGCATCTGATGCCCTATTCTGACCTCTGTGGCTGTCAGGTACACATACGGTGCATGCACATATATGCAGGTACACATACGGTGCATGCACATATATGCAGGCAAAATGAAATTCAATCTAAACCTAAGGAAGTAAAAAAAAAAAAAAAGTGCTGGTGAGAAGGCTCAGCGATTAGGAGCACTGGCTGCTCTGTCAGAGAAATGAAGTTCAATTTCCAGCATCCACATGGCAGCTTACAACTGTCTGTAACTCCAGTTGCAGGGAATCCAACACCTTCAAACAGGCATGCATGTAGACAAAACACCAATACACATGAAATAAAAATAATAATTAAATAAAGAAGCAAATAAATACATAAAAGAGTATGGATCCGTGAAAGGAAGAACACTCAGATTTAGCTTTCACATTAGATTTGTGATTTTGATTTCTTACTATTTAATCAACCATTCCTTGAATAATAGTTACTATAGAACATGAACCTAGAAACTGCTGAATGAAAAGATGAGGGATAGAACAGTTGACATCAACAGTACTTTTATTAAGGTATTCTTGGATCATACACAGTTAAATATGCACAATACATCAGATTTTTTTCTTACAGAAAATTGATCATAAAAAAATCTTATGTTTTATTTTTATATATTTTATATTATAGCATAAAACTAAACCTCATCAGAAAAAATATGATAGCATATAAAACTTTGTTTCAGTTTTTTCTTTTTTTTTTCTTTTTCTTTTTTTTTTTTTTGTTGTTGTTTTTCAAGACAGGATTTCTCTGTGTAGCATTGTGCCTTTTCCTGGAACTCACTCGGTAGCCCAGGCTGGCCTCGAACTCACAGAGATCCACCTGGATCCGCCTCCCAAGTGCTGGGATTAAAGGAGTGCACCACCATCGCATGTCTGTTTCAGTTATTTACCACTTCAATAACTACATACTGTGAATTTTGAAACTTCTAAATAATAGTCAAATTAGGCTCTGCAAAATTGATTGAGCTATTTCATTCTAATTATCTGGAGTTTAATTACCATTTATTAAATTAGTTTGAATGTAGCAACTTCAAAGACAATATATTTTTAATGATGCACAAAAGGAGATGTTAACTCATTTGAAGTAGGAAATTGCAAACAAAAACATAAATTGACAAAAATTGTACTTGATTAATATAAGAGCAGGAAAGAAAAACAATTTCAGACTTTTTTCATTAAATGACAGTCATTTAAATATCCACAGGTATTTACCACTTGAACATAAACCAAAAAAGAAACCAGCAATTTTCACACTGTTTTCATTCAGTTCAAGTTTGTATTAAAGTACAAAGTGGAATTAAGAACAGTATAGTTTTTCAGTCGTTTTATTTTTCGTCTTTGCAACATTTGAAGGTAAAAGGTTTGCTAAGGTTTTTCTGAAAAAATTCTCTTGTTTAAAAGTAGTATGGTCTTCATCTCTCTCTGTTTTCCAATGGAGCTAGCTATATTTCCATTAATTACCTAATTCATACTGGATAGTTACTCTTGCAGCCAATGAAATGGTAGAAGGTGCATATAAAAACCATAGGTAAACTCCACTTTGGAAAATAGAGCAAAGTAAGATCTGGGTTCTGATTTCAAGCAAGTGGAATACAGAAAATAAATGTGGGTGTTGTCATTATCCAAGTCTTGTTTAGGTGATCATATTGTTGAAATTTCATGGGTGAATACTCTGCCATATATCTCTGGCTCTACATCTCAGCAAACATCTTAGCCTTTTGGCTTTTACAATCTGTCTTACAATTTAAAAGGGTATGAAATGTCATTTTCTGAACAAGACATAGCAAGTGTTTTGTAATCATGAACTCATAGTAGCCATGGATGCTTACACTGTGTCTGCAAACATCAGGCTGTCAGTCATAGATGTGGGAAAGAAATAGCTTGTCTACGGCTCCCTGCTACACTATTTACACCTGATAAATTCAGAAAGTAGTGTACCCAACAAGCCTCACAGGATAGTTCTAATCCAATGGTCACACAGATAACCCTATTTAAATTACATGGTTCACAAAACAAATCTAGAACCATGAATCTGGGAAAGAGAGTGGTTAGGACGGCAGGGAGTTCATAGGACTGGAAGGGGTTCAAGAGAAGGGAGTGGAGGGGAGAGGAGGGGAGAGAAATTAATCTGAATATAGAGTATGTGTTTATGAAATAGCCATAAAAAGTAATCAATAAAAAGTAAAAGAAAATGAATATTGTTATAAAGAAATGAAATCTAAAAACAAAATATAAAGGTCAATTGTATTATTATTATAAAATAAATTAATGTTACATGTCTTATACATATTCTGTGATTAGAAAATACTAAGAAACTAAAATAACAGCTCAGTGGAGCATAAGCAAATTAAAAACATTAAAAACTTGGAAATTCAACCTTTCAATTTCATAATGAAACACATGTATTAAAGATACGTATGTGATGTCATGAGCACATTTTGTAACTGTTAAACATTTTGTTTTCCTTTATAAAGATTTAATTGGAAAATTATTATATGGTTTATTGTTATCATGCTTTTTTCCTCTCCCAGTTCCTTCCAGGTCCTCCCCACCTCCCTATCCACCCAAAATTATAACTTTTTACTCTGTCATTAAAATAAATAAACAAATAAAAAATACATACAAAGAATTGCTGCAAAACAAGAAAAGAAAAGCAATGTTCAAGCAAAAGACTAATAAGATTTAAAAAATGCCCACCCTCCTGCCCAACAACATGAGGTTAAATGTCTAGAAAGATACCACTGTGCTCATTTCATGTTGACCAGTCGGTCCTAGGAGTGTGGCCTACTTTGATATGTGGTCATTACACCCAGTGAGACTCCATGGAGGAAACTAATTAATTCTCTGTCAAAAGATGTCAGTCACAGAATTTGGTTAGGGGTGGGACTGCATCATTTCCCCTCTCAGCACTTGGATCCTTCTGCCTTGAAGCTCTCAGATACCGTGAGTAAGCAAACAACATTGTCATCTCCTCCTCCACTGCTCTGACTTCTCTAAAAATACTAAGCTTTGTTAACTGCTCTCACTTTCCCCAAATGAATGCTACTTTTGTCTAAAACATCCCATTTTTAATATGACTAGAACTGTCTCATTTCATGGCTCAAATTCCAATTCCGTATCATTACCCAGAAAGCCTTACCTTGCCACCAGTCTAGACATTTGCCCTCTGTTTCCAGGATTTCAGAATGCATTTGTTTCTAATATTTTAGGAAGCAAATGATCCTAGCTTAATTATTTTGCTTGTGACTATCTCGTGCACAATTATTTATGCATTAATGTGCATAATTATTACATCCAAGTTGTCCACTCTGTCAGTTATGTTGGTCATTAATGTACAGTCAGACTCTAGGACCAAATTTGGCATCTAGCAAGTTATCAGTGAGCATTAATTGAGTGAATGAAAAAGTGAATCTAATTATGCATGGTATGGTATGTTATACCTCACAGATGTCAGCTAATCCCTTGCCATTTGAGGAAGTAAAACAATTTAATTCACAACAGCAAACTTTAATGATAAAACTCTCAGAACTCCGTGAGTGTAGTTTGCCATCTGCTTTTCTAAACTACTCAGCAAAGAATATTTTAAAATAAAATAATCCCACTTAGCATCTGTTTGATTTTATTCCCACTCTGCTAAGTGCTGGTTTCCTTGGCCTTCATTGCTTGTTTGCATGTCTCATGCTCAGAAGAGAAGTGAAAATAAACTGTATTTCATCATGGCCCAAGCATCACATTACATAACTAATGAGTAAAAATAATATTTGTAAATGCTTTTATATCTGTATTGATTATTCATCTTGTAATTCAACTTTTAAGAAATTATCCAGTCTGTTATAGTCTTTTCCATTTATTTTATATCAATTGTGAAATAGTAGAAGCTATATCATTACAAATTAAAGTGAATAAGTTTGTTTTAATTTTAACCATATTCATAGCAAAATAATTTAGGAAATATTCTTATCTCAGTAAAGCAATTGTCTTTGAAGTACAAGAATTGTATCACATACAAAATTCGTACTTTTATGTACAAATTCATTTAGAAATGGGATATAGTTGTTTATCTTATATGACTCATTCATAAGAGTCAGTAATGTTGTTCAGTAAGATATAGTCAACCTCTAAAACCAAATCTGGTATCTAGGATACCCTTGGTGAGCACTAATTGGGTGAATGGAAAAGTGAAACAAATATATAGATTTACTTGTATTTGTAAACTACAAATTATATTTTCTATAGCCATTCCTGTAATGTAATTTCTTTACAAATAAAATCATTTCTCAAACATAAATTGTATAGAATATACATTGGATGTTTTATGTTTCCATAAAACTAAAAGAAATATTCAAAATCATGCATGATATTTCACAACTTGAGATCACTGTGAATTCTAGAACAATCAGAAAAAAGAAGCAATAGAAAAAGCAAAGAAAATATGTAATGACTACTTATAAAATACATTAAATATAAATTTTAAACATTACATGTAGACATAAAAAAGAAAATGAATTGTGAGTGTGCTGTAATACTTACTCTGAATAAATAAAGCACTATTTATACTATTTGCTCCAGAGTCAACTCTTTGACTTTATTTCTAGAAAATTGTTTCTTATTTTAACTGAAAAAAAAACTTGATGTCCTCTCTTCTATAAGATGGGCTGAAACAACTAGCCACCATATTTAAAAAAAAATATTGTCCTTATCTGGAACAATATATTACTTATGTATTAAAGTCTATTTTATGAAAAACTATGAAATTTGAAAATTTTAATATGATAAAAATAATAATGTTAAATATCAAATGTTCATCACTGAGTTCACAAATATACACGTAACATTTTACATACTGAGAGATTATATTTATCGATTCAATAATATATATTCATGTGTATGTTTGAACAATTTTTAAAAAGGCTGTGAATTTGAGAATAAATAGGAGATGTGTGGGACTGGTGGTAGGGAGGGTGAGATCTCACTAACATCTGGAATCTAGGAACTGATCTCAGGCTGAAGAGTAGAATGCTGATAACCCGAGAAAAGGAAAAGGAGGGAAGAAATGGAGGAATGGGGGAAAGTTTGATCAATAAGTTCTAAGACTTAAAAAAGGGGCAAGAATTTCTTGTATGCTATTTCACAGTAGCAAGGTGAATATAGCAAACAATAACAAGCTATTTCAGAAGGCTCAAAGAAAAGATTTTGAATGTTTTCACTGTAATAAAATGTTTGAGGAGATATGTATGTTTACAATGAATGAAATAATTATAATCTATGCATTTAAATAAGTGTCACAAAATATCCAATTGATAGTACAATTTTGTGCTTTTATGTATCAGTTAAAATAAATGTAAAATTAAAATTATTCTGACAATTTAACTACAATAACCATAATGTATTCAAAATTTCAGAAGTATAACTCTCATAAAGAGAAAGGTTCTTTATACTTAAACACAAACTATTACTATTATTCAAGAAATTATGTCTATGGAATGGCACTTATACTTAAAGTAGATACTTATCATCTACCTACAACTATATATGATGTCATTAATATATATGAGATTTGTAACAAAGGCTAAGGGTACAGTCAAAAGCTGTAACTTGGTTTTTCTCTACACAGAATGACAATTTACAATCATGTGGTTTTGTTGCCTTCTCACATCCTAGTTATTAAATGTAATTAACCTTAGCCAGGCTCAGGTGTCAGGCTCTCGGTATTAATTGGTTCTGACTGTGTTTGTTCTTTAATTTTTAGAGCTATGTACTGACCTTGAGCTCTGATACATGTTAAATGCTCTATTTCTGAGATTTGGCCTTATTTGGACCTTTCTCTGTTTTGGTAGGGGTGGTGGTGATTGTGGATTTGAATGGCATAGGAATAAGAGAGGATTTGCCATGAGTTATTGGAGAGGGGGAATCATACTTAGAATATTGTATTTCTCTTTTCAACAAAAATAGAAAAATGACTGTAGAAATATATTTTCAATAAAAAATAGAAAAAAGAAATCAATATTATTCTTACATATATGGCTTGTTAAAATTGAATAGTGCTTAAAAAGGAATCATAAATGCAGAGAAGACTAACATCTGGCAAAGATGAAATTTTTGAAACAATTCCTTTTTCAAGTGTTTTTGCTCTATTCTAAACAGTAAAACTATTTTGATATTTTTATCTCACTATAGTCAGAAAGGGTAAGATAAACAAAACAGCTAACAACAAAAGGTGGTAAAGTTGTAAAGAAAGAATACCACGTTTCCAATGCAGTAGACTTCCAAGTTGACCCCAAATATCCCCCAGTTCCAGTTGTCTCTCTCAATACTCTTGCCCTCCATTTCTTTCCTCCCTAGCCTGATCCCTCCTGTTCCCATCTCCATCAGTCCCCAGTGAACCTGAAGAATCTATTTTATTTTCTCTTCCTGGGGTGATCCATGTAAACCCACTAAAGCCCTCCTTGTTACTTAGTGTTTGGGGGTTGTGGGTTCTAGTATGATTCTGATTTATTTGTCAATTAATGTCCACTTATAAGTGAGTGCATACTATGTTTGCCTTTCAGGCTCTGGGTTATCTCACTCAGGATGATTGTTTTTTTCTAGTTCCATCTCTTTACCTGTGAATTTCATGTTGTCATTTTTTTTAACTGCTGACTAATAATCCATTGTGTATATGGACCACATTTTCTTTATCCATTTTTCATTAGAGTGGCATCTAGGTTGCTTTCAGTTTCTAGGTATTATGAATAAAGCCCCTATGAATATAGCTGGGGTAGAATGGAGGGTCTTTTAGGTAGGTATATGCCCAAGAGTGGTACAGTTTGTCTTAAAGTATATCAATTTCTAATATTCTCAAGAACTACCATATTGATTTCTATAGTGGATGTACAAGTTTTTATTCCCACTGGCAATGAAAGAGATGCCTATAGGAGTATGTATTTATTTCTGGGTATTTGGTTTGAGTTCATTGACCAATGTGTCTATTTTTAGGCCAATGCCATGTAGTATTTATTTCTGAACTTCTATAGCACAGCTTGAAATCAGGGATGGTGATACCTCTGGAAATTCTCTTATTGTTTAGGACTGTTTGAGCTGTCTTTGGTTTTTTGTTTTCTCATATGAAGTTGAGACTTGTCCTTAAAAGGTCTGTAGAGATTTGTGTTGGAATTTTGATGGAGATAGCATTGAATCTGTATATTGCTTTTGACAGAATGGTCATTTTTTACCCAGTCCATTTTAGATTTGTTAAGCCAGTCTCAAGATGAAGACATTTACCACACTTTTTTAAAATGTTTCAGCAATCATAATGTCCAACCATTTCTGAAGTTGTGACAGCTTTTTTCTCACCCCTTTCATTAAGTTTTATGACTCATTACACCTCAGCTCATTGCTAAATTCTATCACATTATGCTGAGAAAAAAACTATCTACATACACTAAAATCAATCTGTGGTTGAGAGTGCTATGGGATTGGACAAATACAATCAGTTGTATATTAACAACACAGTTTTGAAAAATAGCCTTTTCCTCCCAAAGAAAACCTCTTTGCAAGTCTCATTCCCAACATGTCTGCATGATTTTGCATTTCAACAGAAATGTATGACACCGTTTATTGACTGTATATGGGTAGCAAAAAAAAAAAAAAAAATGAACTAAATACAGTGTGTTAAATGTGTGGTTGCTATCTTTAATATCTTTGGAAAATTATATGATAATGAGGTTGCTATGTTTTTCACCCAGATAATAAGTTTCCCTGATGACAGAGTAAGCCAAATCAAGCCAAATTGTAAGTACAAAAAACAAGACTGTTGAGAATAAGGCAACTCTTGGACAGGTTCACTAGTCTCAGAGAACAAGGCCAGAAAAGTCATTACCCCAAACCAAGGCAGGAAGGCAAGAGGTTATAAGGTGCCAGCCAAGAGCAGGGACTATGCCCAAGTATGGTCAAAAGCTAGGTCCCTGGGTTGGCACTTAGGTGTCATTCCTTTGTTCAGAGTTTTTTCAGCATGGGCAGGATTGGGGGAAGTAAGGAAGATGGGGTTTTCCAGCTTGTGCAGAGGCCAGCCAGAAGCCCCAACCAAACAGAGGTCAGTGCATTAGTCCACTGATAAAGTCATAATTTGATGAGCAGCAGATATCTGAGTACTTCTTAGGAGGAAGAATATAGTTGAAGGAATTCTCTAAAACAGTGTCTAGTGGTCCTTTCCCATCTACTTTATCACGTCTGTTGTTATCTTTGTTCAGTTCATGTTTAGGCAAGTCATGATGGTGAGACTATTTTAGTGTAGTTTTGGAAGTTACTAGGAGACACAACCTCACCTTACACAATGAACTACAGGCAACTAAGGAAGGCTGAGAACAAAAGTCACACCAATTGGTTATCCAATATCAAATAGTCAGCCTTGAAAAAATATATATGTAATTACAAATATATATATATGTGTGTGTGTGTGTGTGTGTGTGTGTGTGTGTGTGTGTGTGTTTGTGTGTGTGTAATGTTGTACAAATCCAGCAGGAAATATATATCAAAACAATTAATGAAAAACACATCGTAAAGATAAAAGTATATGGTAAGGTTGTGAGGGATGAATGGGAAGGAGGAAATTAGATAATTTCATTATAATCTCAAAAGTAAAACAAAGCTTTGATAGGTATATCTTAGAAAGAAAGACTGACTCTCTCTATCCCTCTTCCTCTCTCTGCCTCTCCTGGTACGAGTGGACAATAGCCTCAAATAACAGCCCCTTGGCTTCCAAACTATGGAATCCACCTCACCTCACTCCCAGAAGAAGCCAGGCACTTGATCATGGACAGACGCCATGAGCCCAAGGCAAATCTTTCTTCCTTTCAAGATTTTTTTAAAGTAGTTTGGCACAGTGTTGGAACAATAACACATGGGTCATAGGAAAGCTTAATCAGCACACTATTGTTATTGATGGTTGGCTTGTGTGGATCATTCTAACAGGTATATAGAGTTGTCTACTTATCCTTGACATAACTTACAACTGATTTTATTGAGCATTATCTTTTAGATCTTTCTTATATTATCTGGATTGATAATGTCTCTGCATATTATAAAAACAAGTCCAGAACTTAAAAAAAAAAGAAAGAAAAAATACAGAATTAGAATCAGCACTAGTTCCAATTAGCTACACATGGAAATTAAAAAAAAAAAAAATGCTAGGAAGTAGCAATTACCATGAAGCAAGAAAAAAAAATCCTCTATTTCTGCCATCCTATAAAGGATTCTCTTGAAATACATATTTATAAGATCTTTTACTTCACCATCAAAATTTATAAGCAACTGATCTTTTCATCTCTTCTCTAAGAGCACTTAAACATGAAGAATGAGCAGCATCCTCTGAGAGAACTGGAGGTCAAGAATAATTCTTAAGGAGCTTAGAGCATAATAGGAACCATCAGTCAAGTCAAATAAAGATAATAAACAAAGCAATAGCTAAGTCTTAATAATACTCACAACAATGTTTTTTGTAAAATTGCCTTTTAGAGGTCAGAATTTATATTGACATTAAAATGAGTATAAACAAGTCTATATATACATTGTTGGGATTCTGAAAGCATCCTTTAAGAACATATGGTTCCTATGACCTATTCTTGTCCTCTTTACATTTTAGTATAGGCCTCTCCTTTTAAATTATTATTAAAGTTTGGTTACTTTTAGTACATTAGAAGTTTGATTATGTTCACACAGGATGAGACTCGTATTTCAATCTCTGTTTGTCTTGGAATGATGAAATTGATCATATTTATCAGTATCTCCATTTTCAGTTTTTTTAAATGTGAAAACCAGCGTGTCTTGTTTTCTTTTTAGCAAGTATTGTAGTGTTTAGACAATTGTTCCCCTTGACTTCCCCCTGTAAGTCATTTAAAAAGTTGTCTTTTTTATTAAGACTTCCACTTTAGCACGCATGCCTTTAATCCTAGCACTCAGGAGGCAGAGCCAGGCTGATCTTTGTGAGTTTGAGGCCAGCCTGGGCTACCACAAAGCTACACAGAGAAACCTTGTCTTGAAAAACAAAACAAACAAACAAACAAAACAACAACAACAACAAAAATACTTCCACTTTAGGACAGAGCTGACGTAGTTGTTCAAGTTTATAAGGAAACACAAAACATACTACAATACCAGAGTCATTCATCTTCCTAATCACTTCAAAATCATTCATTCCTATGTTGAGTTAACCACAGACTATACATATTCCCTGTGCTCACCCACCTTTCTCAGAGAAGTAGACTGCATCAAGGATGAAAAGAGAAGCATGTCCAGATGAGCACACACAGGGGGACTTGCAGAGTGTTAATAGAACAACTGATGAAAGCTCAAGCATAGAGAACACAACGAAGGAGGGTCTTATTAAATGGATCTTCATTCAGACTTCAGACATCAAACAGCTTTCTGTTTTATCCTCGTAGTCAGTGAGTCAGTGTGAGGAGACCTTATGCAAAAGCCTGGAGATGACTTGGTGTGCTTTCATCTCAGAGACATTGGGAACACAGGTGAAAAACAGGAGCTCCTGTGAGGCTACAAGTAGAGGCAATATATTTTATCATTTTATCAACATATCATGTTCAAATTCAGGGGCCAAAGTGTGGGGTTTTGGCTAAGTGGCATGGCTAAGAACCTCAAAAAATTTAAAGATAGTTTCAAGATATGAAGATATAAGCACTGAGGGTCTGTAACATCTGAGTAAATGCCTACAGCTTAATAAAACAGTAAGAATAAAACAAATTTTAAAGAATAAAACAGGCTCAGGAAATCTATAGTTAGAACAAACTTTTATACATATAACTTGCAAGTTTGGCTCTTAAAAGCAAAGAACAAAAAATGAGAAGTTCACAAGATTTCATCTTTTTGTATCTCTCAACTGAACTCTCGTTGACTGGGCAACATGTCTCCCTCAAGATTTTGTTTATACACTGTAGTTACCTTATGTATCATAGTTGTTTAATAAAAGAATAAAAAAAAAAAAGAATGATTCTGATGGGAATACAAATCCAGAGATGAAAAGGGGAAAAGAAGAAGAGGCAACAGGAGAGAGGAGAGAGAGAGAGAGAGAGGAAGAAAGAGAGAGAGAGAGAGAAACAGTTATTGTTGTGGTGTTGAATTAGCAATGTAATTCCTTTGTGAGTAACCTTTGTGTTACTATGCCAGGCTATGGTGCTGAACAATTAGGATAATCCCTAGATCCCAGTGCCTTTTATCATCTATATGTTTATATTAAACATTTGAAGAAACAAACTATTGTTCCAGGAGTTAAAAATTTATTTCTTCACAGCAACAATTAATAGAAATCTAAGTATCTTTCCTGGAAGAATAGTATTAAGAAAATAGCCCTGAACGTATCCTGACACTCTTCAAAGTAAACTTTGACTGCATATATTGTACCAAATTATCCTGGTGTCTAAGACACTTCCTGTAATGCTTTTCTATCCTGCTAAGATCCTTAAAAGTACCAACTGAGTCTGTGTTGACATCAGCCCCGCATTACTTCACTGCTGATCTTAGTCTTACAGCACCCAGGAACAAGAAGTACTGACCAAATTGGTGAATGGATAGGTGGATGAAAACTTACTATGAAAAAAAAAAATAGCACCGCTTAACTCTTTCCAACAAAATAATCTATATAAACTAATTTGTGGTGTGTGTGTGTGTGTGTGTGTGTGTGTGTGTGTGTGTGTGTGTTCCTCTCTGTGATATAGTGCATAATTCATCTTTTTAAAAAACTATTTTAGAGAGTTTTTATTTTGGCTTTTTTCTTAGGCTTTAGGTTTTATATTTTTCAATTCAATTTGAGAGTATATGTACAGGTGTGGGTGCACATGTGAGTTCCAGAGGATAAATTGATTGCAGGGAACTGTTCTCTTTCTACCATGTGAGTCATGAGGTCGAATTCAGGGCTTCTGGTAGACCACAAGCTTCTATACCTACTAAACCATTTTGCAAGGCCTATAAGTAGTGTTGTATTAGATATGTCTCTTTAAGCTCGACAAAGGTTTCCTTTAAAACTTACATGCAGAAAGTTGCCTTTATGTTCACAAAGTATCACTCACTGAGCAACAAATGTAACATATTTTACACTTAATGAATCGAAGGAAATGCTACCCCAGAGCTCTGATTACATTACCTAATTCTCAGATGAATAGGTTTTGACCACTTAACTTCTTTATGTGGTGACAATTACTTTTGGTGTTTTTCATGATCTTTTAACTAACATCTAAAATTATTTGCACTTTATTTTGTAACTACCTATGGGAGAAATGCAACAGCTATTGCTGCCTTGGTTGGAGTAGTCCCTGAAGAAATGCATCGAAATTTACTAAGTGCTTTAATTTCTTTTGAGACTTAACTTACAGCTCAGCAAATATAGCACATAGAAAATACAATGCTGCTGTTAAGTTGCTGTGGAGAAATATTATAAACTGCTGTGGGATTGTGTTTTTGTCACTGTTCTTGCTATTCCACTTTGCACTAATCTTTTCTTTGTATTCAATTAAAACTTTAAAGATTTCTCTCTCTTCCTCTTTTCCAGATGAAAATTCCTTAAGTAGATAAAAATATTAGATGGTCATATGAAGGTATTTTGGAATATGATTTGTTTTCAATAGTTCCCTTCTATTTTGGGAACCAGTTATACATGATGAAAATAGTTATAATAATACTTAGTCAGTGAACTTACCAGGAAATACTGTCTTAATGACTCATATTATATGTTCTACATGGATGTCGTCCAAGCATTTGGCTTCATTTCAGAGATTTCACAGAAGATCTGCTTTGTCTATGGGAATGGGAATGGGCTTTCAAATTGTTTTGCTAATTGTTTTAGTTTAGGTAATATGTTTCTATATGATTCAGACCATGCCCTCAAGGTTTTGAATCTAGTTAGGAGGGAAAGTAAATAAAAATATTCAGTATGAAAAAAATAGCACTGTGACAAATGTTTTATGCTGTTAAAATTAGAGACCCTGGAATAATCAATTACAGATGGAAGGAAATTCTTATTTTCCTACATTTCCACATATTTTACACAATAAAAATGGTGGAAATTCAAATAATATTTGGAGTTACCTTAATATCTCAATGAACTCTGCCTATCTATTCCTATAGTATCATTTTGTCATTAGTTGTTATTAATGAATTATTATCTCTAACATTTGTTTCAATGAATATTTTTAAATATGATTTCTTTTATAACTTACTGTGAGATTGTGGGGGAAAAAAAGAATCTGGGCTCCACATTGACCTGTTATTAATGGTGAATTATATGAAAAGTCTAGCTCTAACTTCTTCAGTTAAGACGTTGAAATTTGGTTATTGATATTTACTAAAAAATGGGTACAAATCATATAAACTTTCCTACAGATATTGATCATATGAAACTGGAAACTATTAACATAAATATAGTTTTAAAACTAACTACATTTTTGGTTTCAAATGCATTGTGTCAGAAACATAATATTGAAATACTAGTTCTGTATTAAGTAACACTTGAAATGTTTCTAATTTTATATTCTCTTTAATAAGTGGTAGAAATGGCATATAATAGCAAATAAAATATTTATTAGCTAATTTATTTGAAAAATAATTTAAAAGTCTAAAGATCAAAATATTTAATCCACAGAGTCAAAGTAGTGCTGCTCTTGGTGGGAGAGAGGGCATTGGAAAGAGAGAGTGGAAGGGGTAGATTTGATGAAGATACACTGTATAAGTCTATGAAATTTGCAAAAGAAAACTGAAAAGATACAAAAAAAGCTGAAAGACTGAGGAAGATAATTGAAATTTATATTTAACCTATACATGTGCTGTGCTGGAAAGTGGAACAGAGATACATACCACACACACACACACACACACACACACACACACACACACACAGACAGAGAGAGAGAGACAGACAGACAGACAGACAGACAGACAGAGACAGAAAGAGACAGAGAGACAGAGAAAGAGGGAGGTACTTTATTTTACAGTGATACTAAAATTTATGCTGGTAAATTTCCAAATGTGATTACCAGAAAACTTGTGGGGAGAGAAGAGAGAGGGAAGAGAGCAATGAGGACCATTTAGTCTTATTATACAGCAAAGAACTACAATATAGTACAGTAGTCTAAAGAGTTTGAAACTAGAGGAGACAAAATGAGAGAGGCACAATTTGGTGTGTCTACTAATGAACATAAATGTCATGTCCTACCAACTTGTTCCTACTTGTATATGTCAGTAAAGTTTCTCCTTTCTTCTGTGTGTTCAGACCAAAGGAAAATGTCTTCTAAGTACAAGATATGTTCCACCTAAAAACCTCAACATAATTCTGCCTTTCTCACCTTAATCATTTATTTTATGACTTGCCTTCATCATTCATTTATGACTCATTGCCATAAAATGATATTCAAGCTTCTTCTTGCTACTTAGTTTGCAGATATTTTCCGAGTGACTCTTCTGAAGAGCCACTCCCACAGACTGAGGTTCCAGCTCCCTTCAAATATTTGGACTCTTAATGTGGCATCACTTAGCTGAGACACAAGCAAGCCTGATCTTATTGATTTAATAGAATAAAATGTTTGGTTTTTTACCGCCCTCCCCCCCCACCGAACACTCAAAATTAAGGCTGGCTGTTAGAGAGACGGCTATAAGATGTGGTCAGAAGAAAATGTGCTGTAACAACCAGTGGACCAGGGTCTTTCAGAGTTTGGGGTAGGAAAGGAAAGAGTAAGAGAAGGACTGAAGATGTATAGGGCAAGAAAACCATTCTGAGTCATACCATAGTAGTTGCTTCTGCTAGTATATCATTTTCACCCACTGAATATTTCTAAATCTAGACTATGAACTGTGAGTGATAAAAGTGAATCAATTTCTCTACATTAAATGCAACCGGTGTTAGATGTTGGGTCTGGAAAGGCTATGTATGGGGGAATATAAAGACATATATGAAAAATATGAAATATGAAAAATTCTCAACATAAGAATCATAAATGGCTGGCAAACACTTAAACATTGCTCAACATCCTTAGATATAAAGGAAATGCAAATCAAAATGACTCTGAGATACCATCTTACACCTGTCAGAATGGCTAAGATAAAAAACCCTGATGACAGCCTAAGTTGGAGAGGATGTAGAATAAGGGGAACACTCTTCCATTGTTGGTGGGAGTGAAAATTTGTACAGCCATTTGGAAATCAGTACAGCAGTTTCACAGAAAATTAGGAATCAATCTACCTCAAGACCTAGCCATACTAATCTTGGGCATAAACCTAAAGGGTGTTCAATCATACCACAAACACACTTGATTAACTATTTTTATAACAACATTATTTGTTATAGCCAGAACCTGGAAACAACCTAGAAGCCCTTCAAACAAATAATGGATAAAGAAAATGTGGTACATTTACATAATTGAGTATTACTTAGCAGAAAAAATGCTATCATGACATTTGCAGGCAAATGGATGGAAACAGACAAAATCATCCTGAGTGAGGTAACTCAGATCCAGAAAGACAAATGGTACATACCCCAGAGAAGCTTGGTAACAAGGACACTAAGAGGGGCACATAGATTTCCCCAGAATGGAGAAATAGAAGAAATCTCCTGTGAGGGAGGAGTGGAAGGAAGGGAATGGGGGATGGGAACATGAAGGAATGGGTAGGTCACACTGGGGTTAGGGAGAAACCCAGTGCCAGGGAAACTCCCAGGAATCCACCAGAATGACCTCAGCTAAGACTCCTAGCAATAGTGGAGAGGGTGCCTAACTGTCCTTCTGTAATCAGATTGGTGACTACACTAATTGTCAGCAGAGAGCCTTTATCCAGTAATTGATGGAAGTAGATGCAGAAATCAACAGCCAAGTACTGGGCTGAGCTCCAGGAATCCAGTTGAAGAGAGAGAGGAGGGAATGTAACACCAGTGTGGTCAAGGTCATGACAGAGACACCCACAGAGACAGCTGACCTGTATTAGTGGGAGCTCAGGGACCCTAGACTGACAGCTAGGCAGCCTGCATGGGACCAAACTAGACCCTCTGCTTGTGGGAGACAATTGTGCAGCTTGGTGTGTTTATGGGGTTCCTTGCAGTGGGATCAGGATCTGCTCCTGGTGCATGAGCTGGCTTTTTGGAACCTCTTCCCCATGCTGGGAAGCTTTCCCCAGTCTTGATGCAAGAGGAAGAGGTGGGTCCTGCCTCAACTATATATGCCATACTTTGTTGACTTCTATGAAAGGCCTGTCCCTTTCTGAAAGGAGGAGGATTGAATGGGAGATAGATGGGAGGTTAGAGGAGGGAACAGGAAGACAAGAGGGAGGGGACACTGTGGTTGGTATATAAAATAAATGAAAAATAATAAAAAAAAACATCAAAAAAGAAAAATCTTTAAAAGTACTGAACTGGCTGTGAAATTAATATTCTCCTACGAATTAACTTAGATAATATTTGTTTCAGTAAACATAAGCATTTGTCTCTGGTGTCCCAATAAAGACAATAGGTAATAGTAGAAAAGAATGTATCAAAAATGTTGAGCCCAAAGACATGTTCTTTGTATTAAACAACAAATAGTAATGGTGGCCTTCGTTCTGTCCTATGACTCTAATGTCCAGTTTTACTGTATCAGTTGCTATCCCTATAGCACTTGTCCAAGTTGCCTGAAATATTAGTGTCTCCCCTCTTGTGCAAGTAACTAAATTCTGCCAAATGTTAATATCATTTGATTTGCAGTCAGATTCTGATCAAATTCTCAGTAATTGGGTTTCTGGATACCACAGTAATCTAATAATTTCAAGCTAAATAATTTTCCAGGAAAATCCTTTAAAAATGGGAAGTTTAGAGTTTTACTTTGCTCAAAAGTAAGTCTTGTTTATAGGAGTCATTTTTCCATCTTTCCAAAGTACTGCATCACATCATCATATCTTCACCCTCTTTAGGTAGGGCCTACATTTTTCATCAGGTTTCTTGTTTTTATCACATATTTTGCTTATGTATACAGTGCTTTTTGGAATCATGAAATATATTGGATACTATCATAATCCAAAGTGCTATTATTTTTTTTTCTTGCTGAAACTAGTTTTGAAAAAACATGATAATTTGAAACTCTTCAGGAATTTTAACTGTATTATACATAAGTTATAAATTTAAAGAGTAAATTGAAACTCCAGTTTGCTTGGCTGTTTTGTTTTCCTAGTAATGTCTGTATATATTCCGACACTGTTATTTCTGTTAGAAATGAGTATTTGCTGCTTTAATTTTGTTGTGACTTGAAGTAATATCAAAGATTCAGATGCAATCAATTAATCTTTATAGCCACATCAAAGCTGGTCAAATAGCTTTGGAAAAATAGCATATAAAATTTGTTTCATTACAATATTTTTCTTCATTCGCACTTTAATATATGTGTATGTTCACATTTGAGAAGAATATATTTCTTGTCCTATACTTTGAAAATGAGACATGTACTAACACAACAAATGATGCATTTTATTTCATTAGCTACAGTGATAGCAGTTTTGTGGGCACACATTTATTTAATTTTATAAAGTAAAACAATCTAGGAAATAACTCTTCAAAATTAAAAAAAAAACTAGAAAGTTGCTGAAATGATCATTATGACATTATTAATATAACAGAAAGATGAGCACAGCTTTATTTAACAGTGCAGGCTATAAAGTTTAAAGGATGTTTTATTTCTTAAGAAGCCTAGAGTTGAGAGCAAAATGCTAAAACTTGCATTTGTGCTATCTATTGAATATGCAGATAGATGAGTGCAGTCTAGCTTGTTTTTGTACAGAACATCAGCATGGTTTTATGGGTTCTGCAGTTTTATTAAGATCTTCATAACAACAGATGGCATAAAATTTGATTTTCTTTCAACGTAAAATACTCAGCAGCTATAGAAACTTGTACAGTATTGCTATCCTGCCATTTTCTCTAATCTATTACGAAAGTATGGCCATTCTTGACTGGAAGATCAAGTATGCATTGGAAACTGTCAACCTATTTCATATCAAAAGCTCTCTTTCTTTTACCTCTCTTTCCAACAAATAAATGATGTAATGGTGCATTAAAAACTCCCCTTAAACAATCAAGAAAACAGTATAGCAGCCCTCATTTGCTTGAGTGATGTAACCAATTTAGGTAAACAAACATTATTTACAACTGAACATTGACATGTGCTGAGAGATAGAAAAGAAAACAAAACAAAAGAACAGCAGCAGCAAACCTTTGCTTAGTTTTAAAATGTATTTTGTCTCACCCTAGATCTGTGGAATTAGGTATCCATATGTACTTTCAAACTTACTTGTCAGCCATGGCTTGTTTTAAATTCCTTTTGCAGAACTTTCAACATGCCTTATTCTGAATACTTATCACCCAAATCTAGTTGCATGTGATTTTCATTTTGCCTTTAAAATAATAGACCTAACTAACCTTCATAATCTATGTCAAGATGAACATAATGGGTCTCATTTTCATAATCTGAAAACTTTTTTTGTTTTGTTTTTCAAGACAGGGTTTCCTGTAGCTTTATGCCTTTCTTGGAACTCATTTGGTAGCCCAGGCTCTCCTGGAACTCACAGAGATCCGCCTGGCTCTGCCTCCCGAGTGCTGGGATTAAAGGTGTGCACCACCACTGCCCGGCAAAATACAGATGTAGAGATTTTTTTTTTAATTTTTGAGCTGAGGATCGAACCCAGGGCCTTGTGCTTGCTAGGCAAGCACTCTACCACTGAGCTAAATCCCCAACCTCATAATCTGAAAACTTTTGAAAAAGAATTATATTATTAAAACATAAAGATATTATTAATATTATTTATGTGGCAGTACAATGTGTGTGCATGGTCCAATGAATACAGTGTGTGTGAGTGTATGTGTATGTGCTTGAGTGAGTGTGTGTTTCCATCAGATTAGTGTCAGGGTTACAAATGCACACAATCACATGTGGCCTTTTTAAAAATTAATATTATTAATATTAGTCTTGGGAACCAAACTCAAGTCTGCTTGCAAAGAAAACCCACAGCCAGACACAATGTAGAAATCAGTGGATCATGGAAGCTTCACTCCAGTGGACACAATTACAATACATCTCCAGCATCTATGAATAGTCAACACTACAAAAGAGGGACCAAAGGAATTCTGCTAAAAATAAACACTTTCTCATAAAAATGTCTGCAAAAAGAAGATGTGAACAATGACAATATTGATACACATGCATGTTACTGAAGAAGGGGAACACCTCCAGGCTTATCCTCCTGAACAAAGAACTATAGCCAACTGATGACTGTTGAGAAAGGGATAGTTAGTCTCCTTATCCAGTGCATAGCTCTCAGCCTTGACTGCTTATACACATAAACAACAGAAACAGACACACAGTGAGTTGTATTTGTATATTTGTATGTACACACACATATATTACATATGTGACAGTAATCATTTGGAAAGAAGCATCTGTCAATTTGTGGTGACATAAAAGGAGTTAGAGGAAAGGGACTTGGGAGGAGCTAGAGGGATGAAAGGAAAAAGGAAAGTAATATACATATATTTTAATTATAAAATAGAATACAAACATGAGCACTCAATAAAATTTAATAAACCATTCTATAAATATGAACATTATCTTTTGCAAACCAATAGACAATAAAGAAAATTTCAATAACTGTAGCATAAAAAGTATCACCACTGTTCAAATATTCTAAGTTTTTTATGCCTGTTCATTTTTCATTGTATGTATATAAATGGACATTCAAATAACAACTATATGGAGTGTTTGTGTCTGTGTTTCTTTAATTTGTTTACATATTTTCTTCATCTGATTTACTTGTAACTTAATATATGTTTATTCAAGTTAATAGATGGTTTGTTTGCTGTGGGATATCGCTCTGTATGCTGTGAATGTGTATTGCTCTGATTGGTTGATAAATAAAATGCTGATTGGCTAGTAGCCAGGCAGGAAATACAGGCAGATAAGCAATCAGGGAGAATTCTTGGAAGAGAAAGGAGTCAGGAGTCACCAGCCAGACATAGAGGAAGCAAGATGACAACAAATAACTGAGAAAAGGTACAAAGCCACATGGCTAAACATAGATAAGAATTATGGGTTAAATTAAGTGTAAGAGCTAGTTAGTAATAAGCCTGAGCTAATGGCCAATCAGTTATAAATAATATTAAGCCTCTGTGTAATTATTTTATAAAAGGCTTTGGGGCTGTGGGTGAGATATTTGTCCTGACCATGGGCCAGGCAGGACACAGGAAATCTTCTGATTATATTTGTTCTTTAATTTCCTATATCTTGATGTTTGTTACAGTGATCACCTGATGATTATTCTCTCAGTTTCTCACATTCTTACAGTTTTCAGTACATTGGGAATTATATCTAGATGATTCAGCATATTTTTTTCTAGCACACCATTGTTTATTTACTCACATGTCTTCTAGAGGAGACCAATTAACTTAATACTCCATTGCTGAAATACAGCTGCACAATACTTCAAGACCTCACTGATCTATATCAACAGGTGCTTAACACAATTCATAGGCTGTCTCACATATTTATCAAATTGTACAGATGATTTTCCCAGTCCAAAAAGCCATGATGTATATTAAAAATCAGAATTGTGTTTTATGGGAATACAGTCCTATTTGGTAGTAAAAGGGACAATGAGATCTCATTATAAAAAGTTATCATTTTTCTTTGCAATGCAATTCCATAAAAGCAACTATGATAAAGTGAGAAAGATGTATGTTTAAACTTTAACTCTTAAAAGCTCAAAATTGGTTTAACAGTTTATTATGATTAATATTTAGAAACATGAATCCAATCTGGTTTGTTTAGGCACATCTTTATCATGCTATGTCAGTCAAGAAATCCTTCACTTCACTTGGGGTGAGTCTCCTAAATCATTGCTGATCAAACTTCTACATTATCTTCTGCCATTTGACCTTCAATGCTTTTCTTGAGGGTTAGGATGGCTGTATGAATGGCATCTTCCAGTTCTAAATCTTCATTATATCTGTCCTCAAGGAAAGATTTCCTGTTCACATGTTTCTTCCCCATTGCTATGATCTTCTAGGCAAAGTAAACTCCAGATAGATCTTACTGAAATAAATATGATCATCCCTTATTCTACCCACAAGTAAGTAAAGAAATGCCAAATAGATGAACACCACCTGACTGTTTATACTCTTACATCAGGGACACTACTCTTTGTACCAACTGGGCTGTGGGAATGGGTTATTGATAAACAAGATAGTTTCTGAGCTCTGTGCATGAGCTCTCTGTAATCTGGGCTCATGACACTATAAACCAAACCGATGTGTTTGATAATCAGTTCCACTTTGTATACACTCCTTTCATCTTACAGGACGGATTTCTGTTTTCTCTCAGTTGTTAGTACTACAAAATTGGCATTATTTAATTCCTGCTAAAGGAACCTCTGGCTGCAGCAGCCAAAGTGTATTCAATGTGGGCAAGTTTACCAAATGGGCTGAACATAGTCAGCCAGAAGCTATAACCATGCTGTCATCTTTACCGGGAATGTTGAGGGGGGAAAGCCATATTGCTCCACTTCCATCATATTTTATTTATGGTTTATTTAATTTTTACTCTCTTTTTTAGTGTTTGAAAACTACTGAGTAAGTGAGAAGAAAATATAATATACTCTCAGATATTTTTCTCATCATTTGATGTTAATACAAGTCAATAAACATTGAATAGAGCCATTGTACCATTTAACAAATTGCAATGCTAACACCCAAATAATCTCTTTAGGATAGTACATGTACCAATAATTCATCTGTAAAATGAAACTTTCCTTTACAACTCTTTCATATTATTTGATACAGTTTGTACAGACAAGGTCTAAAATGTTTGTTTGTGTCTGTACATCATTCTTAATTCTTGAAGTTTTTAAGAGAGTGAGTTGTTTCTGTAGTACATATTAGAAGACAGTTGATTCCACTACTCACAAATTTTATCTTAGGAATAGATTATAGTTTATATATCATGATATTTTTCTGTATTTCACTGATGTTCAATTGGGGGCCTCCTGTTAGATCTTTAACCCTTGAAGAACAAAATAACACCAACTCTTTAAAATATGTAAGAAGTCATATCAATCTGCAAGATAAAATAAAGACTGTATATGAGTCATAATCAAGCACATAAAATAAATATCCTTCATTTTGCACTGATACAAATATTAGGACAATTTAAAAAGCTGAAGAAAATAAAAATGAAACTTTCTATAGAAAAACTTTAATAAACATAAGCCTTCTCACCACCTCTGCTGCTCACCAAATCTTATTTTTTCTTATTATTTGAAATAGGGTACATATGTTAATATAATAAGTTTAAACCATAAAATAGTAAGATACTTGTAATTTTGCATTAATGTAAATTTGTGATTTTATTTGTCTTTCAGTTTTGATAGGACACAAAACAATGTAGTTGGAAGTTTTCTTGTGTTCTGCTCAGCCAACCCACAGTCAGGACAAATCTCTTCCACTCACATTCCCCAAGTAAACATACAGAGGCTTATATTAATTATAACTGCTCAGCCATTAGCTTAGGCTTATTACTGACTAGCTCTTACACTTAAATTAACCCATAATACTTATCTGTGTTTAGCCACATGGCTTAGTACCTTTTCTCAGTTCTGCTTTGTCATCTTGCTTCATCTGTGTCTGGCTGGTGACTCCTGACTCAGCCTTCCTCTTCCTAGAATTTTCCTTATCTGCTTATCCTGCCTATATTCCCTGCCTGGCTACTAGCCAATCAGCATTTTATTTATTAGCCAATCAGATCAACACACATTCACAGCATATAGAATGACATTTCACAACAAAACAGAGAACATACAATATTATAAATAGTAAGCAAGTAAATAAATGATCTCAATTGAGAAAATGAACATTTAGAATGTAAAATGATTTTTAAAATTAGATATATGCAATAGGTTATTAGAAAATAGTCCAAATTTATAGAAATAGATGTGCATAGATTTTTAATTATGTAGCTATAGATAGACATTTATTATAAATTATAAAAGAATAAATGAAGAAAAATTATAGTTTATATGTAACAGGTAAGTACATTACTCTGCTTGCTCAACAATATTTTGTAAATGGTAGACTTACTCTATGGTTTGATTTCTTTGCAGTTACATAAAGAAATTATTAACTATAGTGTTTGTCAGTACAATTTATTATGCATGAATTGTATCTCACAAATGCAGATTAATAATTATTTTGAACCTCTTCACTGTTATTCCCTTATGTAAAGTAGAAAATCCAGCCCTATTTTCTTTTCAGGACTTGAGCTTCCCTTTACACTTGGGTAACTAACTACTTCTCATTTCATTATTCAAATACTGGCTACTTCCTTCAGTGTTTCTAAAACCCAGAAATCACCATGACTTCCTCAAAATATTTGAAAATGTTACTGAATAGTTACTTGCTTCATGCTTGATAATTAAAGAATTTGTTATATTTAACAAGACCCCTCTTGAATTCCACTTCTGCATTATTGTTAACATATTTAATAAATTTCTAGAGTTTTGTGGTTTTAGGATTTGAGTTTTCTTTTATAACATTCAAGATATGTTTTGCTAATAGAAAAAGATATACTTCTCCATTCTTTGTTTTGTTTTGTTTGTTTTCTTTGAGACAGGTATTTGTTTGTTTGTTTGTTTTGTGTGTATAGCCTTGACTGTCCTGGAACTAGTTCTGTAGAGCAGGCTGGCCTCTAACCCATAGAAATCTACCTGCTTCTGTGTCCTGAGTGCTGGGACTAAAGGTATGAGCCACCACTATCCATCAAAGGACATATTTCTTAAAGACTAAGTTCTAGTCACTGTTTTATTAGTATAGTAGCTTAAAATATAGTCATAATTTTATGTAAAATAGATTTATAATTTTGTGCTTACAAAAATGTCCAGGTATTATCCTGATTAAAACATCTTGAAATTTATTTGCAGTTTGATTTAGAACATTTTTTATCACCTGTTGTGAGTGAGATTACCACGAATTTCAAAGCTCCATTATAAATCCATTTAAGATTTGTACAAGCCTAACATTTCTTTCATTTGATTTCACAAAGGGAAGATTCACATAATAATATTCAAAGAATGCTTTCCCATTTTGATACTATAGTAACTCTTTTTTGTTGATATTTATAATGATTGAGTTTATATAAAACAAAATAATATGTTCACTTTTTTATTTTCATGTATATCAGATAAAATACCAAATCATGTAGATCATTTAAAATGTGAGCAGTGGCTCCAAAACTGGAAAACCCTGAGAAAAAGGCACACATCTGATGTTATTTTATTTTTGAGACAGGTTTTCTGTCTATAGCCCAAACTGAAATCTAAGTACTAATCTTCCATTCTAGCATAGCATCTCAAGTGTTGAGATTATAGGTGTGAATAACTTATATCATTCACAGATTACTCAATCATTTCTGGAGTGGTAGTTTTCTGCTTTTGTATGGTTAAAATCCAATTTTAAACCCTGTGGAAATTTGAATGAAAATGGGGCCCATGAGGGACATAGAAGTTGGTACCAGGGACTGAGAAATTACTGTGATAGGCCTGACCATGTTTCTTACAGGAATGTGGACTTCGGGACTTCAGATTAGAAAAGCAGTTGAATGCTTTAAGTAGGCCATGATGGACCATGCTCATAGGAAAGACATTGGTGCTCAGGATGATTTGAACTGTGGAGGCATGGCTCAAGAGCTTTCAGAGGATATAATATTTGTATATGGCTTAGGGACCATTCTTGTAATATTTTGGTGAAGAATGAAGAATGAAGCCACTTTTTGCTTTGTCCAAAATATCTGTCTAAGGCTAAATTGAAGAGTTTTGGATTAATTGCATTGGCAGAGAAATTTCAAAACAGCCTAGTATCTACTCTGTCATGTGGTTATTAATATTCACTCCTATGCAGATCTATAATGAAAAGCAGCAAGCTGAGCAAATAAAAATAGAAAACGGACAATTTAAGGAGAAAGTCCTTACCAGGAAGTGGAATGGACCTAAGTCCTCTGTTAAAGGAGTAAATAGATTAAAGAAGATCCTAAAGTTAAATAGAATAAAAGGAGTGGTGCCCTCAGGGCAAGATCCCACCCAGCCAAGCTTTTAATTCTTTGAAAAGGAATTAAATAAAAGTTTAGATCTAGGTGTGGTGGTGCATGTTGTTAATCCCAGCACTCTAGAGGCAGAGGCAGAGGAATGTCTATTTGAGGCCAGCCTGATCTACATATCGAATTTCTGGACATCTAAGCTTAGGCAATGAGGGAAACCATTGAAGACAAAAAGCCTATGAAGTTGTAATTGAACTAGGAGGCCATTTCCAGGTCCAGAAGGCCATAGAACTTGGCAGCTTTGGCCACATGGTTCTGGCTTTAGAGTCAAGGATGGGAGAAAGGGGTTATAGAATCCCCTCCACGACTAAAATTAGTTGCTGAGGCCAGGCATGTGTTGGGGTATCCCTATACTGAGGTCTAGAAAGGCCATTGTGCAAAGCTCTGAAAGCAAAACCTGGATTGTCTTGGAGACCCAAAAATATTGGAGATGCCAGAGCCGTGGGATACCTGTTGAGGAGAGCTGCTAATAGAGAGTGGAACCAGCCCAAAAGAAAGAAGCACGCTTTAGCCAAAAAAATTGAAAGGAGTTAGAGATCTGATGAGCGGTTGGCACTAGACACGGAGATGCAGTATTTGGAGCTTGCCCAGCTGGTTTATTTGGTTTTTCTCTGGTCCAGAATTTCCTCACTATGCTCCCTTTAGGAATGGTAACATATAACCTGTGTCATTGTATTTTGGAAGTATGTGATCTACTTTTTCATTTGTATCTTACAAACAATTACAGTTGGGAGATTATGTGAGTCTCAAAAGAGACATCAAGCTTTGTTGACTTTTAATCAGTGATGATACTGTGACTGACTATGGGGACTTTTGAAATTGGACTAAAAGCATTTTGCATTATGATACGGCTACAAGCCTCTGGAGGCCAAGGAGTAGAATGTGGTGGTTTGAATAAAAATGGCTCCCCAAAACGCATAAACTGTGGACCAAAAGCTGAGGAACCCCCTTGGCACTTGACTAGGCCCTCTGGATAGGAAAGACAATTGTTTAGCTTGAACTGATTAGGGGCACCCAGGCAGTGAGATCAGGACCTGTCCCTGGAACAATAGGTGGATTTTTGGAACCTGGCACCTATGGCAGGACACTTTCCAAAACCTTGGTGAAGAGAGGAGGGGCTTGGAGTGAATGTACCAGGCTCTGCTGACTCCTCATGGGAGACCTTGCCTTGGAAGAGGTGGGAATGGAGGGTGGGTTGGGGGGAAAATCTGAAGGGCAGGAGGAGGGAGGACAGGGGAATCTGTGGTTGGTATGTAAAATGAATAGAAAATTTCTTAATAATAATAAAAAAAAGAAAAGGAAAAAATGGCTCCCAAAATCCATAGAGAGATTCACTATTAGAATGTGTGGCCTTGTTGGAGAAGGTATGGCTTTGTTAGAGGAAGTGTGTCACTAGAAGGTAGGCTTTGAGATGTTCAAGTCTGGCCAATGTGTCATTGTCACGTTCTGCTGCCCAAGGATCTAGATGTAGATCTCTCAGCTACCTTTCCAGCACCATTTATAACTATATGCTGCCATGCTTCATGCCATGATGATAATGGACTAGACTTCTGGACTATAAGCCAACCAATTACATGTTTTCCTTTCTAAGAGTTGCAATGGTCACAGTGTCTATTCACAGTAATAAAACCCTAAGAAAACCCCCCCCCCAAAAGACACTATATTTAAAGCATTTGAGAAATTCACAATATCTCTACATGAGTGAGCATTAGCCACCATACAACAGTTGCTCACATAATGTAAAGTCTCAGTGTGTATATAAATACACAGATTACTACAACATTCAGGGCCTGTTCCTTCCCTATGGAGACTTTTTCAAGGAAAGTCACATAAGCTCTGTGAGATATAGTTGTACTAATCCATAAAGTAAGTTTTTATAACTTAAACATCTCCTAAAATCTCTTTTGTGGAAAAAAAAAAACCTTACTTTAAAGATATAACTTCATTTCTCTTCTATTCCTCATTGCACAAATCCCATCTCTTTGTAAAAAAAAAAAAATCATCTACAGTTTACAGAAACAGAAAACTATAGAATGTAGAATGTCCCACATACTTTTGTTTTAAAGTTGTAACAGAAGAAGATAAAGATTGTATTTTATAGGGTGAATACTGTTTTCCTAAAATGCAATCTTGTTATGCTAATTCCTAGCAAATCAGAATGTACATTATTTGTAAAACAGGAATTTTCCAATATAATCAAGGTAAATGAGGGATTTCACATACGATTTAATGTAATATGATAGATGTGTTTTAGGCAAAGAGATTTGACCTCAAACCAAAATACAGAGTAGAAATTTAGAGGCAGAGATTGGGTTGATAAGGCTATAAAACTACCAACTCCAAAGTTATTTGACATTGGTCAGCAACTTTAAAAGGTACACTGTGATTGAACCTTCTTTATTGTACTTTCAAAAAGTAATAGCTTCATAATTTGGAGAAATGGCCACATTGATGTTGGGCTCCTCCCATCCTACAAAACTAGTAGAATGTTGGATTTCCTCCATTACTATTTCCATTTCAAGGAAATGGATTCCTGACCTTTAGTTGAGATATACCTGGATTGCAAAATTGCAAAGGGAAATCAAGGATATTTAAATAGATATTGTAGAGAGAAAAAAATGATTCACATGATATTTTTGGCTTATGTATTCATTTACCCTTCATAATGAAAACATGATATTTTTGGCTTATGTATTCATTTACCCTTCACAATGAAAACATTCAATGAGTAGTAAGATGAGAATATTTTTAGAAGATGAGTCCTTTAAACTTTTGTCTACGTGAGGGGAACATTCAGAACAAATTGGTCAGTGTATTTAATCTTTTTTATAAGAAACAATACTGAACTATAACTATTACTAATTCTTTCAAAGAAGATATCATTTACTAATAATCTTCACTTAAAAATACTTACTATATAAACATTGATGATAATGTTTTTATATATTTGAAACCACTGTGTAATCAAACTTAAGTGAGCCCAACGAATAAAAAACTAAGGAATATAAATTCTAGCTGTTATCCATGTTGAAAAAAATAAAGATTCTCATGTGACAGATGAGGAATGAAATAAATGAAATACGGATTTTAGAGAAATAACCTCTCAGTCAAACACACATGAGAAATGTGCATAATTTTAAATTTATGCATTTTTTTTATCTGAAAATACTATTGGAATGCTTTATCCCATCTATAAAATATCAACTATCATCAAATGTGGCTCAGTGAGCTTATACCAAAGTATTTTTAACTTACATGTTTGATAAACTGTCAAGAATGTGCTTGAATTGAATGTAAAGTGAATGCTAGATTTGGTCAATGGAGATATTGTTCTGCTTTTATTAGAGAAATATGGTTCACAGGAAGAAAACAATTACATGCAAATTTATGTTGTGCAAGAGCTTGTGGCTCCTAGTGAACTTATCCACGAGAAAAATAGTTTTGCAATGAAATTCTGGGAGCTACATATGAATATTAACAAAAATCTCTTGATCAGAGACTTGTTGTCATACTATTCATAGTGGTAAAGTATGCAGGCAAGAGTATACCTGTACAAGTTACTTTGATATGAGAATAGATATTAAAATTAAAGGGAGAAAATATTTTTGGTGAGTTACTTGATGTAGTCTTAACTCTAAATGACCTATTATGTTCCCAGTTCTGATAAATGCACTTTGTTCAGTGGAAAATAAATGGATAAATATAAGAAACTTGTTGCTGAAACCTGGCACTATAGTATGAACCTCAGATTACAGAATAGCCATTTCCATTAACAGAAGGTGAACAAAATATGGCTCAAATATATGTGATTTGAAATGTTCTAGTTTAATTCATGTTGGTATATAAACTAACTATCCAATATTAATTATATTGCCTCCTGAAAATATGTACTAATATTCCAAGAGTGTAATTTAGCTAGATAAGTTTGTTTTTCTTTCTAGATGGAAAAATTACCTATTATGATGAAGATACACATTTTTTTAAATGTTCTTAATTATACAAACTTACATTTGAAACTAGAAAATAATGGAAGTAGAAGTGTACTGTTTTTGTACATATATATCTTGAGATTATTGCAATACATAGAAAGTAACAGATGAAAATTAAAATATATTTAAATTAATATAGTATCTTCAATAGATTGATTTACTTTGTATTTTAAATTTTCACCGTACAATACATTTTGTTCATAATTTCCTATTCCCTAGATCCTCCCAAATCCTCTCTACCTCATTGCTGACCAATGCTCTTATTCTTTTCTCTCCCTCTTTCATAAACAATAAACTTCCTGAAACAAATATCAAAATAACCAAGCATAAACACAGTAAGACAAAATGCTAATGAAGGAAAGAAGGAAAGAAAGAAAGAAACAAAGAAAAAAGACAAAGGAAGGAAGGGAGAGAGAGAGAAAGGAAGGAAGGAAGGAAGGAAGGAAGGAAGGAAGGAAGGGGGAGGGAGGGAGGGAGGGAAGGAGGGAGGGAAGGAAGGAAGGAAGGAAGGAAGAAAACACATAGCACATCCTTTCACAGAGTTCTTTTTGTTAGTCAACTACTCTTAGGCATGTGGCCTGTATTTGAATGTGGTTATGATACCCAGTAACATTCCACTGGAGAAACCTTATTTTCCTTTCCCAGCAAATATCAACTGCAAATAGTTTAGTTGTTAGGGATGGGAGCCCATGAATGTTTCCCTCTCTCAGGGCTTGAACCTTGTCGAGATTGAACCTATAAGGGTCTATTAGTTCTATCACTGTTTCTGTGAGTCTATTTGTACACTACTCTTGTGTTTGGGAGATACTATTTCCTTGGAGCCATATACCACTGCCAACTCTTACAATGTTCCCACCTCTTCCTCCACATCGATCCATGATACATAAAGGGGGGGGGGGGTTAAAGCAATGGTTTTCAACCTGTGGGTCATAATCCCCTTGGGTAATGAAGGACCCTTTCACAGGGGTCACATATCAGATATTTATTTTAGGATTCATAATAATAGCAAAATTATACTTACGGAATGCAATGAAAATTATTTTATGGTTGGGTATCACTATAACATGAGGAGCTGTACTAAAGGATTACATTAGGAAGCTTGAGAACCACATGATTAGAGAAAGGCATCTTATTAAGTGGCAAGTGCTTCAAATATCTCATTCACTGCACATTGTCTAGTTGGAGATCTCTGTGTTAATCCCCATCAACTAAAAATGATTCATATCTGGTGAGGGTTGGAGAATGTAACTATCTATCATTTAATGCTATGTTCCTTTAGCACAATGGTTCTGAAACATCTTAATGCTGTGACCCTTTAGTAAAGTTTCTCAGGTTATGGTGACCCTCAGCCATAAAATTACTTTGTTGCTTCTTCATAACTGTAATTTTGCTACTTTTATGAATCACAATGTAAATATCTTATATGCAGGATATCTGATATGCAACCCCAAAGGGATGGTGGCCCACAAGTTGAGAACCACTGCTTTAGCAGAAAGATAGCAGTAGGTTTTTCCATAAGTCCATGAACTAGTTAATCTCAGATTCTTGGCCACTTTAGCACTGTCAGGTATTGGTTCCATCTTATGCGGCAGGCCAGAAAATCCAACCTGAAAGTTGTTGGTTACTCCCATAATGGTTGTGTCACTTTTGCTGCATGTCTTGCAGGCAGGGAGGTGTCTGTTGTATGTCTCGGGTATTGTAGCTAGGTGAAATTGATCACCTTTCTTCTCTGTTAATATGCAGAGTACCTCATAGTAACATGAATACTATTTGGTTAGGATGAATCTTCAGGTTGGGTCCTAGATTGACTTCTCCATATTCAATGACATAAGTATTGTCTTCATAAATAGGACCTTATTATCAGGTTGGAGAAAGCATTCATAGACTTTGAAATAGCTTGTGATTTTTGAAAGATCCATAAGCCCCCTTTGATCAAAGACTCATCAAGATGGAAGCCAGTTCTAGCACTGGAGATTTTTCTTGGTAGCAAAAGATGTGTAGTTGTGACATTGTGTGTGTGTGTGTGTGTGTGTGTGTGTGTGTGTGTGTAGACACACACACACACACACACACACACACACACACACACACACACACACATATATATATGTGTGTGTGTGCTTCTAAAGTAGTAGGTTTCCATATGGATTTTCCAAATGCCTTTATTGTTGCATGCATTTTTTTCAGATAGTAACAAAATAGAGAATAAACAAGCACATACATTTGAAAGTTGTTTGATTCATTGAAAGTCTAAAGAAAATATTTTCATACAGTAAAATTATTTTTAGTATAACAAAGCAACTTCAAGTAACATGGTAAAATATACAGTAGTAGATTCACTTAATTACATCTTTATCCACCCAAACCAGAGATATAACTTGAAAATTTTCTGAGGTAATCATCAGCTAACAGGCTAAAACAAATTTCTGAAAGTATGGAGAATTCTATTCATAAACAAAAAATGGCCTATATACATATTCACTCATTCTTGAGGTTATACCTATATACATGATAACAAAATCACATAATAAATTTTAATTGTATTCACAAAGAACTAAAAATTCCATAAATTATCATCCAGAAAGAGCAAGACATTTCATAAGACAATGCCAAGCCTTCTTGTATGATTTGCTGAAATAAGAGAAATTTCAGTCTAGATAATATGTAAAAAATAACAGGGCCCAAAGGTACAGCAGGTCAAGGAAAATAATCTTCACAGAACCCAGTAACAGGAAGTTAATGCATTTTCCCTCATCCTTCACATTAATCAGAGCACCAGATGGTCTAGTCTCTGGAAAAAAAATTCTACTTTACAGCTTCAAAGTAAAAGGTTTTCAGAGAGCCAAATTCTTAAACACTGTCATCTGTGCACAGTTCATATGCCAGAGTTCACTATTCTTCAAATATGACTGTTTCTACCTTGCCAAATGTCGACATATGAGTGAAATGCATAGATACTTGTAACTTGTTTGGAATGTGTATAAAGGCTAAGAAGCACACTATTAAGAACCATTTCTGTGTGTTTTTCTTCAATCTTCTTTTAATTGACTGCCACAGGCAGAGAGTACATTGTAGTAAGAAAATAATAGCCTCTTTATGCTGAAAAGGTAAACATATGCAGGACAGTGTTAATTGCATGAAGTGGTAATTATACAAAATATATGTAAGCAACAACAAGTTTTCAAGAAATAAAGTTCTTAGCCATTGCTCTGTTTCCCACATTTATTAGTTTATTAAATCACATTATGTCACAGTAAAATTTCTTTTATTAGCCTGAAGGAGAATTAAGAATCTTAGCAATTAGTTATGAACTGATTCAGTTTAAAAACTGTAGCTGTTAATGCAATTATGTAAAATTAGCCATAAAATGAACCAAGTGTTCAAAATAAATGTAAAAAAAAAACAAAAAACAAAAAAAAAACCCTCTTATCAACAGAAAGAAAGTTAGCTTTCACAATTACCCTCCATTGAAAACATAGTAACACCCAAGGGGATGTGATTACTTCTCTAGAATATTAATGTTCTTTCACTTCATATTCTAAGTAATTCCAAAATTAACTTACTTTCTTGAATGCTTTCAAATACTTATGTTTACTTTCTAGGCAAAAGCCCTAATCAGAGGCACTTGTATCTTTCCCATAGACCAAGTAAATAAAATATTTCTATACAAATTCTTTAGGAAGTTTCATAAAGGTTTCCTTTCTGGTGAGCATTAGCTGAATATAAAAGGAACCAGAGGAGATGCACATCTTTGGTCTTGGCCCTGTGCTGGAATCCTAGCAGGATGGACAAGTTAGAAATCTGATGATGTCACCCACAGATGTCGACAAGCCAGCACATCAACAGTTCCCTGTCTTCAGTACAGTTCCTACTTGAGTGAACACAGTGTGCAATTGAAGAGAAGCTGAAAAGTTATTTTATCATATTATCTGTAGTTTTGATGGTCAAAATCTCACAAATATACATGTACAAAAAGTAAATATAACTCCCAAACTCCAAGCCTGCTTAAAAAAAAAAAATTAGTAAGCCTTTCTAACACTAAGTGAAAATGCAATGTATTTATGGAAAAACAGATGAGGAAGTTTAATAAATCAATTTATAGAAATTTATTTTCTAAAAGTTCAATTGAAGAAAAATTGATATAGGGTCAACCTGAGATGAAGCAGACATGTGTCTCTTATAATCTGAGTAAAATAGACCCATGAAATGAAGGACAACATCAGGTAAGTTGTGAAGCTTGTGGATAAGTTGGACAAACAATAAATATCAGCATACTTACTGATAGAATATGTTTGTCATCTCCATTTGGAGTACTGAAAAAAAAATAACCTGCCCCAAATCAAAATATAATCACAGGTCCTAGCTCTGCTACAGTGTTTACAATGTTACAATCTATTCAAATGTATACAGCATAATATATACAGTATGTAGTTCAAAAGCCAGCATGCATATCTATATCTCCAAGAAGACTTGCAACTAATTTCATCACCTGCCTATGTTTACTACTAATCCTTTCCTAAGAGTAGATATTTCCTCCTAACTTCTAAGTTCTTTTGTAGTCTTCTGATTTTTTTACATAGCCCTGCTAGCCAAGGATAGCCTTACATATCACTTTTTATATTCTGATCAAATTTCAATGTTAAAAGTACCATAAATTCTCTTTGTTGATTTTTGTTTTACTTTGTTTGAATTGAGATAGTTCTCCTTTCACTTTTTAAATACCTAATCAAAATTCTTGGGCTGGAGAGATGGCTCAGAGATTAAGAGCACTATCTGTTCTTCCAGAGATCCTGAGTTCAATTCCCAGCAAGAACACGGAGGCTCACAGCCATCTATAATGAAATCTGATGTTCTCTTCTGGCATGCAGATAGAACACTGTACACATAATAAATAAATAAATATTTAAAAAATTCTTCTCCAATATTCAATCAACAATTCAATACTTTATCTATTTGTCTAGATCTTTTTATAATCTAGGACTGTATTTTATTTACACTTTAGCCATGATGGTTAACAAGCAAATAGATGATAAATATAGACAATAACTGAGTGAGTCAGAGTTAAATGATTTATGAAGGAGGGGAGAAAGTCAGTTGGAGATGTGATGAAATAGGGAATGGGGTGATTATCACAGTATGATTATTTTAGAAAGTAATGGAAGAAATACTTTAAGATCTCCCTCTCTGTGTTTTAAAATGGCTCAAAACCTGACACAGAAAGCATCTCCAGTCCAGAATATAAATTCTGTATATTTGATTGCAACTTCCCAATCACATTAACCTTTGGGATCTGAAACAAATTCAGTACATATGAGTGAAAATCCCTGAGGCATCTTCCATTCCCACAGGCAGAATCAAGCCCCAAATTACTCCTTGGCAGCGTTACCCCAGGGCTCTGATTCTGGCCTGTCTACCTACATGAATTGTAAACATCTATTACCAGGTCATTGTCAACATTTACTCATTTTCATGCTGATCCTTTAACGAATTTCAGTTGTTGTTCTCTGTAAAGACATTTTTTTCTTCTTTTTCCTCCTCTCCTCTCACTCTCTCACCTCACCTCACCCCTGCATACCCCACCCACTCCTCCTCTGTTTCTGTTCAGAAAGGGGCAGGCCTCCTACGGATGTCAACAAGGCATGGCATATCAAGTTGCAGTAGGACTAAGCTTCTCCCCTGGTATTAAGGCTGAGCCAGGTAACCTAGTATGAGGAGCAGGGTCCCAAAAGCCAGTAAAAGAGTCAGATACAGCCCCTTCTCCCATAGTGAGGAGTCCCATAAGAGGACCAAGCTACACAATTATTTCATGTATACTCAGAGGACTTAGATCAGTCCCATGCAGGCTCCCTAGTTGTAGTTCCAGAGTCTCTAAGCTCCTGTGAGCCAAGGTTAGTTGTTTCTGTGGGATCCCTTGTGATATCCTTGACACCCCTGGCTCTTAAAAGCCTTCCTCCCTCTCTTCAGCAGGATTCCCCAAGCTCTGCCCAGTGCTTGACTGTGTGTTTCTGCATCTGTTTCCACCAGTTACTAAAGGCTCTCTGGATGACAATTGGGGTAGTCACGAATCTACGAGGATAGCAGAATATTGCTGATAATGAGTTAGCAGAAAATCAACACATTTTTTTCTTCCGTCATGTTTCTTTCTATCCTAGGTGTCCAGGCCATCCAGCCTCTGCGTCCTGACACTCAAGGAAGTGTCTCGAGTGGGCGCACGCTCATGATATGAGTCTGAGATTCAACTCAACAATGGTTAGCCACTCCTACAATCTCCACACCACCCTTACCCTTGCCCTCCCCACACCCATAGGCAGGAAAGACTGCAAGTCAAAGGTTGAGTGGTTGTGTGGTGGGTCAATGTCCCAGTCCCTCCACTGGAGTCCCACATGGTCATAGGAGGTTGCCAGTTCAGACTACACATACACCATTGCTAGGAGTCTTATCTGAAGTCACCCTCATAGATTCCTGGGAGTTTAACTTACAACAAGTTTATACTTGATCAAAATGCCCGCCCCCCTTTTCCAGTCCTCTTTTTTAGCACTCTCCCACTCCATTCACCCCAGCCTGAATCCTCATGTTCCTATCTCTACCTGCTCCTAGTCCACCCATGAGATCTGTTCTATCTCCTGTTCCCAGGAAAACTACATGTCTCCCTTGGGCCCTCCTTGCGTGTGTGTGTGTGTGTGTGTGTGTATATATATACTCTGTATGGGTCTGTGTATTGTAGCATGGTTATCTTTTACTTTACAGCTAATATCCACTAATAAGTTTATCTTCCTGCATCTGGGTTAGTCCACTCATGATTAATTTTTTTTCTAGTTCCATCAATTTACCTTAAAATTTTAATTATATCATTGTTTTCAACAGCTGAGTAATGTCCAGTGTATAAATATGTCACATTTTCTTTACTCATTCTTCATTTAAAGGATATGTACTTTGTTTCTAGGATCTGGACATTATAAATAAAGCTTCTATGAACATAGATTAGCAAGTCTCCTTATGGTGTGATTGAAATCCTTTGGGTATATGCGCAGAAGTAGTATAGATGAGTCTTGTGGTAGATTGATTCCCAACTTTCTGACAAACCACCATACTGATTTCCAAAGTGGCTGTGCAAGTGTATACCCCCACCAGAAGTGGAGAAGTGTTCTCCTTGCTTTACATCATCTCCAGCAAAAACTGTCAATTGTGTTTTTAATCTTAGCCACTCTGACAGGTGTAAGACAGAATCTCAGAGTCATTTTGATTTGTGTCTCCCTGATGACTAAGCATGTTGAACACTTCTTTATGTGTATCTCAGCTTTTGAAATTCTTCTGTTGAGAATTCTGTGTTTAGATTTGAAACTCCATTTTTAACTGAATTATATGATTTTCTTTTTATTTCTAGTTACTTCATATATTTTGGAGATCAGCCCTCTGTCATATGTGGGGTTGATGAAGATCTTTCCATTCAACATGCTGCCATTTTGTACTTTTGACAATGTCCTTTGCCTTACAGAAGCTTTTTAGTTTCATGAAATCTTATTTATTAATTGTCAGTCTTGATGTCTGTGCTTCTGGTGTTCTATTTGGGAAGTAGTCTCTTGTACTGTCTATGCTTCTGGTGTTCTATTTGGGAAGTAGTCTGTTGTACCAATGTGTTCAAGGCTATTCTCCATTGTCTTTTCTATCATGTTTGGTATAACCAATTTATGTTGAGGTCTTTGATCAACTTAGACTTGAATTTTGTGCAGGGAATAGATATGAATCTATTTGTATTCTACATGCAGACATTCAGTTATGTTGAAGATACTTTCTATTTTCCATTATATAATTTTGGCTTCTTGGTTAAAAATCAGATATCCATAGGTGTGTAGACTTACATCTGGGACTTAGATTTGATTCCATTCATCCATCTGTCTGTTTTTATGCCAATATCATGCTGTGTTTATTACTATAGCTCTGTAGTAGTGCTTGAAATCAGTGATGGTGGTATCTCAGGAGGTCCTTTTATTTTGCACCATTGTTTTAGCTAACATTGTTCGTTTGTTTTCTCATATGAAGTTGGGTATTGTTCTTTTGCAGTCTGTAAAGAATTGTGTAGGATCTTTGTTGGGGAATGCATTGAGTCTACAGATTGCTTTTGGTAAGATGGCCATTTTTACTATGTTAAATTCTACTGAAATATGAGCATGGGAGGTCTTTTGATCTTCTGATATATTCTCCAAACTTCCTTCAAAGACTTGAAGTTCCTGTCATACAAGTATTGCTTGGTTAAAGTTACTCCAAGTTATTTTATATTATTTATGACTATTGTGAAAGGTGTTTCTCTGATTTCTTTCTCAGCACATTTATCATTTATAAATAACAGGGCTACTAATTTTCTTTATTGCTGAAGGTATTTATCAGCTGTAGGACTTCCCTGATAGAATTTTTGGGGTCCCTTATATATACTATCACATTTACAAATAGCAATACTTTGACTTCTTTCGAAATTGCATCCCCTTGATCTCCCTTTGCTTTCTCATTGCTCTAGCTAGAACTCTGACTATTATATTTAATAGTTATGGAGAAAGTAGACAGCTTTTTCCTTTTTTACCTTTTTTTTGGGGGGTGGTTTCAAGACAAAATTTGTTTGTGTAACTTCAGAGCCTGTCCTGGAACTTGCTCTGTAGACCAGGATGACCTCATACTCACAGAGATCCACCTGCCTTTACCTTACAAGTGCTGGGATTAAAGGGGTGCACCACCACTACCTAGCATGACTGGCTTTTCTTGTTATTGATTTTAGTAAAATTACTTTGAGTTTCTCTCTATTTTATTTGATATTGGCTGTCAGCTTGCTGTATATAGCTTTTATTATGTTTAGTTAGAAGACATATATTTTAATTACACTCCTTATTATGTAAACTAAGACATTTGTTCTGGAGATTCTGAATCAGTATGTCTAAATCATGCACAACTGCTATATATTAAAGTTTTTTCTACTTAACTGTCAGTGATAGCAACAGTTTTAAAACCCAAAGGATGGGTGTTTTACTTGAAACTCTAAGATTATGTCCTAATTATCTCAAATTAATTATATTAGATTTCCTATAAGACTCATGAAGCATGAGTGGTCAGGCCATGTCCCCCAGACTACTCTAACAGCCCATAATGGCCATTTCCAGCCCCTCTAGATGCAGATGGCCAAGATCCATCCTACAGAAAAAAAGAAGCACAAAATCCTACCAATCTCTGAGCTTACCCCAAAATTGAGCCACGGAATCCGAACAATACATGGATAAACTGGAAAGCAGTCCCTGCCCCAGAAATCCCACATAAAGTCTACCTCCTACTGAGTTCTTTATTGCTTCTCTCCTAAGCAGAGGCAGACACCCTCTTGTGTCTTTTCTAATAAATCTCTTTAGTGAAGTTTGCTGTGTATTGTAACTTTGTGATTTTCCTTGTCTCCCAGCTGCCAGGATACCTTTGCCTTCACACCTGTAACAATTCACTTCCCACGAATCTGTATGTGAAAGTTTACTCTATAGAAGAGGCAAAATAAAATAATCATGTCTTAAAATTTACAGTTTGTTTTATTCCCATGGTAAGCTTTTCAATGATAATTTTAAACTAAGATTAGGAATTTATTTAAAAGGTTAAGCTGTGGTACTAAAAGGAATCAGAATTAGAAGCATTAATCTTTAAGTTCACACACAAAACTGACTAAGTCTATGCACCAGAATCTCCAGTCTCTCTACCTTTATTGTGTGTATATTACATAAAACCACCCAGAAAGAACATCAAGCAGATGCTTTTAATAAGCATTAACTAGATTTTCCTTACTTACCCATGTATATACATGAATTCATAAATACCATCATCCTCCTATTCTTTGGTTCCTTACCATAACCACCTTCAAAATGCCTTTTCAAAAAGAGTATTAAAGTTTAAATTAACAATGGATAGTTGAGCATCAAAAACTATAATTCTATTTAGCTTTGCTCTTAGAGGTAGGTAAAATCTTCTATAGCCATATTTGGAACCTGAAATATGCTAGTATAAATAAAAATAAATAAATATGCATAGATGAGCATATACATACACACATTCACACACATATTTCACATACATATATTTGTTTATGTATGTATATATGCATGTGATGAGATTGACAAATGTTGACCAAAAGTAGAAAGTCATAAAAATTGTATTAAATTAAAACAAATATAGTTTCTTTATCATGTGTTTTTTTGTTTGTTTGTTTGTTTGTTTTTGTTTTTCGAGACAGGGTTTCTCTATAGCTTTGGAACCTGTCCTAGATTATCTCTGTAGACCAGACTGGCCTCAAACTCACAGAGATCCACCTGCTCTGCCTCCTGAGTGCTGGGATTACAGGCGTGTGCCACCACCGCCTGGCTATCATGTGGTTTTATGTCTTCTAAGATTGTACTTTGAGCACTGGAGAAATGACTTAGTGCACTCACGGCACAAATCTCATCTAGAACTCACTGAACAAGTCAGATACAGTAGCATATACCTATTACTGCAGTACTCCTATAGTAAGATGGGAAGCAAGGCCAGGAGAATCAGCAGGGAGCTCACTCGGGTAGCTAGGCCTAGAATGTGCAGCACAACAGCACAGACACCAAAATAGGCTCCATCTCAAGGGAGTGGAAGAAGATATACTCTGAAAGTTATTCTCTGACTTCCATGCCACTTGTAGCATGAACATGCCTAAATATAAACATGTACAAATACACGACTAAGACTTAATGGAAAAAAAAAAATAGCTTTGTCATTCATTTTGTGACATTGTTGTTAACCTTACAAGAGAAAGTAATTCCTTAGAACTAACAGTTTGGTGATACTTAGAAAATGAGCTTCTCATGAGACAATTATTGATGTGACAAATGTCTTTTGAGGCAGTATTTGGCAGAATAATGTGGATATGTCTCTGAATGCCTTATAGAACACATGTGAAGTTCTTTTAAACTTACCTTTGCCATGAGAGTCATAGTACAAAGAAAAGGAGGTGCTAAGTTTTATTTTCCTTGACTACAACCTTTATAGATTTTTATAGGTCAGTGGCAGGTTTGCACATTGACTGTTGGGAGGAGGGAGTTAATAGAGTGAGTGAGCTAACATGTCCTTTCTTGAGTGTCCACTTGGGTGATCAGATATTCAGCTACCATATATATCTCAGAATTTGCAGCACAGCAGCATTTGTTTAAGTCAACATTTTATTTGAACTGTGATAGAGGAAAACTGTTATGATAGTTATCTTTCCATTGTTTAAAAACATCTAATGATATTTTTCTGAAATAAAACAAAAATAATAATTATGCAAAATAAGTAGTTAAGAAATGTGTAGTCCTATTAAGCATAAAGAAATTAATATTCAGTATCATAAAAAATGTATAACTTTGAAAGTTTTCTGTTAAACAACTTGGATCTTGGATTTTCATCTAACATGAATCCTCACATTCTTAATGTTCAGGGAAAACTAGTAGTTCTTCCAAAGGAAAAGAGCAAACACCAGGTTGAGTGTCTTCTTGAATATTTTTAAAGCCTATAATATGATAATTTTATAAGTGAATCTAGTTTAACTGTGGCACTTAAAGCAGAACTGTGTGTTCCAAATGTGTGAGAAGTCTCTTAGCATCAGTAAGGTTTATATTTAAAGATTTGTGTGGAAACAAAAAAGCAGAAAAAGAGTGCTTTGGCCTTTAGCTTTCTATTACAAGTACTACACACAGTAATAGCTCAATAAGTGTTGGTCTCTCTCAGAGATGAATCTAAGCAGAAACTCCATTTAAAATGTGAACAAGGACATAGAAAGGTGTTTTGAAAGTGAAGATGTTGAGAAATAAGCTTATCAGCTGTTCTGTGGCAGCCTTGCTGAATGAAAATTTCCACTCTCTGTAATAGGGGCTGTTTGCACACAGTTTTTATTTTTCAGTATAAGTGGTCCATTCAAAGGGAGCCTGGAAGTTAAAAACAAAAAACAAAAAGAACACCTCCTAGCATGTTTTTTTCTTTGTGGCTATAGATAGTCTGTCATATTTTACATAAACATAAATCACCCTGTAAATACAGATCAGTTTATGACTTACTATTTTTGTGGCATAAATTACATCCTTCTATGTCTTAGCCTGCTTTTGTTCTGGTTGCTTTATTATTGCAAGCACATGTATTCATCACAAAAATCTCCCAGTGGGTGTAGTACAGACAATTCAAGCTACATTCATTACTACCAGAAAAAGAACTCACATTTCCCATGCTCTTAAGCAGTTGTTTAGCCATTAGGGAGCCACAGCTTGGTAAAACAGGGGATAAACAAAACCAATAGATAATCATGGCTTACCTTACTGAGGAAAATCACTATTGTTTACTGTTTCTAAGAATGTTTGTAAACTCAACGTTGTCCTAGATTTTACCAGTCACAATCAATGTGAAATTAGCAATAAACATGCAACAATTCACCAGAGAAAATCTTATTTATATTAGGAACATTATGAGGGAAAATGTCTAACATTAGTCCTTTTTCAGTAACTTGGATTCTTGCTTGTATTAATGTCTCAATTGAATTCTACTGAGTAGGATTATTTTAATGCTGCTATAGTATGCTACTTGGGGCTCCAAAACTCTAGCTCATAACACTTTAGATATTAATATATTATATAATTACAACAGAAAATTAATGTTATCGTTATACAAAACAATTATTTAAGTGTTGACATTAATATTGATTTTATATAAAAACTTAGAGAATAATAACATGTAAGTTATTCATGTTTCTTGGAAGTTAGTGATTAAAGTGGAAAATAAAAGTTATCAGAGCTATTAAATTTGATTCATTATAACTCAATATCACTGTTTTTCTCAGAACCTTTAAATTTGTATCAATATCACTGCTTTTCTTCGGAACCTTCATATATGTATCAATTTGTAATCCCAAATATTATAAATGAATTGCAGTTTATTGTCTTAGAAGCCAAAATTAAAATTGAGAAAACAAATTTATAATTAAATTTTAAATTACATTTAACTGAGGAGTCATACATTTTAGTAAAGAATAATAGGAAGAAAACTCATGACCTTTATCAAAATATGGTGCTTTCCCTAGCACAATCATTGAACAAAACTGTGACATAACATCACATCAAAATATTAGCAGTAATTCAGGCAAGACAGAGGACAAATTTCTTCCAACATAGTCCTTCATGTAGTTCTTTCATGATATACCTGCTTCCCCTTGGTTCCCCATCTTTTTAAATTTCTGGATAATAGTTATGTAATGGAACTTCTGAACATTTTGTAAATAGAATCGGGCAATAAGTAAACTTATATGATCAGAATTTTACCATTCAGCATAAATCTTTGTGAATTCACTATTGATGCTACCCATGTGTACAGGTGGTCCCTTGTTATTGCTGAGTCCAGTGGCACAGAATGAATGATTTTTAGTTTTGGTTGCTTCTGTAGATGTTTTTCTTATCTAATGTTTATCTTACTAGGTTAAGTTCCATCATTGCAATGGATGATACATAAACCAAACCTACCCCAGTATTGTGTCTCCAATTTCCCAGCAATATGCCATTTTCTCCTTGTGTTTCACAGTCTTCTTATGCTTGTTTTCTACCTAATATCCAAATCATTTAGTTGTATTTAAAGAGAAAATAACAATAGAAAAATGTGTGACCCATTATTTTGAAGTGAAAGCTAGGGAAAGATATTTTAATGAAGCACAAGGATCATTGAAACAGTCCCTCAAAGCCTATTTCCAATAAAGCCTGAAATTCTTTAAGTAGAGGAAAGTTTAGTAAAGCCTTATATTGTGTACAAACTTACTTTGAGTCAAAAAAGTACAGATGAGTTGAAAAACAACTAGATTTCAGGGCACATTAGTCTGTTCTTAAATGCCATAACTGTACAAAGGCAAGGATTGTATAGGATTGTGATTTTTATGAGCACTCCCTGAGCTATTAAACATTATGTGTTAAACAGTTTATGAACAAAACATATCATGATCTTATAAATTTATGATAGCTATCTGTAAGATACATGCATTCAATGAATGCAAGCAAGAACAAAGTAAAAGATCCATTAATAAGGCTATTGCAAAACTTTCAGTAATTAATAATGCACCCAACCTCTATACTAAGAGACTTGGATCAATTTTAAGGGAGCTGTTATAGATGAATGCTGTGCCCCTACAAATAGTCCAATCCTTCTCATCTTTAAAATGTGTGTCTGGCCACTGCTGCTACTGTTTTGGGGATTGCCATTTCATAATTGGTTACTACAGCTAGCACAGTGGAGACCCTGGCAGCAAAAGTAGCTACCACAGTTAATTAATCTTTCATTCTATTGGGCATGATAAATTTAAATCAATAGTTATATACATTTCAATTGGCCTTGAAAGCTATAAATTTACAAACTCAAGTTCCACTTGCTCTCAGGATACCATCTTACAAGGTCTCTAATTTGCAGTAAGACTTGTTAAGGAAAGGAATGGCTCAGTTGCCTTTAACCTACCAGCTAAGGGTGAGTTAAGATGTCTGTTTGTCTTCCCTGTGTCAAACACACAGATTGCAAGCCCAGCGCCACTTAGAGATCTTTGGCAACAGTTAACTCTGCAGCTCTCACACAATTGAGCCTATATAATAATGAGTATTCAGAGAGGGGTAATATCTGGGGGGCACTCACCAACCTAAGACAGAATACCTGTGTGGCCTGGACAGGTGTCTCCATGACTGGTAAGGTGACCTGCTGACGTCCCATGTAACCTAAGTCAGAAGCTCATTTTTTAGTAGAAGGTCGGGGGCGGGGGGGAGACCTGTAGGTTCCTGGCCCCCGTTTTGGGTAACTGTTATAGAGTGATATTTTATTTGTACTGAAATGTGATTTTATTTGTATATTAATAAAGTTGCCTTGGGGTCAGAGCAAGCTATAGCAGAAGCTAGGCAGTGGTGGTGCACACCTTTAATCCCAGCACTTGGGAGGCAGAGCTAGGCAGGATCTCTGTGTGTTCAAAGATAAAGCCAGCATGGCAACACATGCATTTAATCTCAATACCAACCATAGAAGACCTGGAGGTCTGTACAGACAGGCAGTGATGAGGAGGTCATGTGGCTGGGTTTACAACCAATGAGAAGGCAGAACAGAAAGTCTATATAAAAGACAGACCACAGAAGTAGGCCTCTGGTGAAGAGGAAAGACAGAGCAGCAGTGAAGGGTAAGGTTTTCAGCTCTCAGCTATTTCTCTGACCTCTTGGCTTTTAACTCTGCAATTGGCTCTGTGTTTCTTGTTTAACAAGATGGTTACATCTACACTGTTGCCTTGCTTGCTGACCTTGACCTTGATATCCTCCCTATGCTAATTCCCTGTGAGATTCCATCCTCCTGAATGCTTAAGGGAAGCTCCTTGTCTGTGTATCCATCATATTGGGCATTAACTGCTTAGATGCAAGAGTGTGGCAGGGGGTGGGGTGGGGGGGGGTGGGGGAGGGGGGGAACACACACAACACGAGACTTAGCTCAATGGTAGAGCACTTGCCAAGCAAGCACAAGGCCCAGGGTGGTTTGATCTTAAAAAAAAAAAAAAAAAAAAAAACATCAGAAGCGAACTTCTGCCATCCAGGTTTCCCCCATTGTGCTGTAAGCCTGTATTTAAGACCTCCTCCCTCCTTCAATAAATGTCATTCAACATTAAAAGAAGAAGAAGAAGAAGAAGAAGAAGAAGAAGAAGAAGAAGAAGAAGAAGAAGAAGAAGAAGAAGAAGAAGAAGAAGTCAAGAACATGATGGGGAAACCCACAGAGACAGCTGACTGGTACTAGTTGGAGCTCACTGACTCTGTACTGACAGCTCGGGAACCTACATGGGACAGAACTAGGCCTGCTGAATGTGGGTAACAGCTATGTGGCTCGATCTGTTTGTGGGGTCCCTGGCAGCAGGACCGGGACTTATCCCAGATGCATGAACTGGCTTTTTGGAGCCATTCCCTGTGGTGGGATACCTTGCTCAGCCTTGATACAATGAAGAGGGGCTAGGCTTTCCTTCAACTTGGTATGCCAGACTTTGTTGACTACCATGGGAGGCCTTACCCACTCTGAGGGAGTGGATAGGAGCAGAGTAGGAGGGAGGTGAGGAGGTGGTAGGGGGAACTGGGGTTGGTATCTAAAATGGAAAAATTTTAATAAATAAACATATTTAATAAAGAAAAATATGTGTGGGAGATCTGAATATTGTCAAGAGTACTTACCCTATGTTCACATCAAAATCAAGTGACAGGCAGATACTTTTCAAAGTATAGTTTGATACATCTTTTCTATGCTTTCTGAAATACTTAACTACTTTTAGTAATTGTTTGCTGAGAATATGAGAGCCTTTCTCTGAAATGGGAATGGTTAACCAGCTAGTTTTCTACATTTCAGCACCCACCTTTCCTGAGCTTGCCCTCATGTCAATTGGTCTCATGAACACATGACAATGTCTCTCCCTAAGCATATACCACACACAATGAATCAAATATCAGAGTTATAAAGTCCAGTTCCAATGGATACAGCTATAAAACATTTCCACACCATGTACCTCAGGGTACATGGTGAAAGAGGGAATGGAAAGATTGTAAGAGTTAGAGGACCAGGAAGTTTGCTGTGAGATGATGTCTCCAAGTAAAATAAGAGGCTAGCTACATCCATGTCTCACCAACATGACTGCCAAATGTGAGCTGAACAAGGATGACAACAGTGGATATGTGAAACTGGATGGAGAAAGCCCAAAAGGCTCCAGCCCTACACAATTAATTATAGGTAACTATGGAAAATTGGAAGCAGGAAAGGTGGTCTTCCCCAAGGAAGAGGACAGAAATGAGTTTCCAGCAATAAAGAAAATATACATGCGAGTAACATTATACAGTCTTAGCAGGTTATATATCAGAAAACACATACAAACACTAACAATGAAAAAGAGATCATGAATTTGAAAGAGAGTGTGGAACACTATAAGGGAAGGTATGGAGAAGAAGTGGAATGGATAAATTTGATAATTGTATTATAATTTCAAAAATAAAACTAAAATTAATAACATTGATAAAGTATTCTATTGGGTTAGATGCTGTGGGATGGACAAGTATATCAAATATGTTGCTCTGATTGGTTAAAATAAAACACTGATTGGCCAGTAGCCAGGCAGGAAGTATAGGTGGGACAAACAGAGAAGAGAAGTACAGGAAGTACAAGGCGGAGGCGGAGAGAGCTGCCAGCCACTGCCATGACAAGCGAGATGTAAGGTACAGGCAAGCCACAAGCCACGTGACAAGTTATAGATTAATATAAATGGGTTAATTTAAGATAGAAGAAGTAGATAACAAGAAGCCTGCCACGGCCATACAGTTTATAAGTAATATAAGTGTCTGAGTGATTATTATATACATGGGTTGTGGAACCGTGGGGGCTTGGTGGCACCTGGAGAGAAGATCTACTACAGTTAGAGATGCAACTTAGTGGGTAGCCTGCTGGCTTTGTATGTATGAGGCCCTAGATTTAATCCTCAGGATCACATGAACTTGGGATGGTGGCATAACTTTCAGGAGCCTTCACAAAGAAAATCAGAAGTTGAGGCTCGTCTTCCTACACTGAAAGTTCAAGGTTAATCAGAGATACAGGAGAAGTTGTTTCATCCTAAGACTCAGGGAAAAGAGTGGAAGAAGGGGAAGTATGAGTCAGAGGATAAGGATCCCACTGCTAGATAGTGACAGGGAAATTGTACCCATGAAATCTCAACATGTTATAGAAAAAGACCCCACATTTTGCTTCAGGGAAGCTCTGTTTTGCTCTGAATTCTATCCCCTATTTCCAGTGTATGTCTGAATAAAATCTAACTGCCCTAACTGCGTTGCCTGCTGCTCAGCTGTACTTATCTCTGACATGGGCAAACCCTTGTCAGGCAAAGACGTAGATAGCTCACATTTAAGCAGAGTACAGAAACACTGCCAGCCCTGTGTCATTTTGTAGTTCACAAGTGCCACTGACAGCATTGCCATCACTGTTGCTAATCACCTCCTGAGCAAGAGACAAAGGTACCTACACAAAAGACAGAAATACTATGGGGATTTGACATACATTTAAATGTTTATTTAAGTTGAGAAAGAGTCTTGCTGACTGGCTTGGATCTAACATTTTGCTGTTTCCTCTTCCCAGTGACATCGTCACCATAGAAATAATTTAAGTACAAAGGTAATGTGCAATTGCAGGTAATAATGAAGTCTTTTGTCTTTGCCTAATGGTATCCTCTTTTTTTACTAGGCATTTGGATAATGTTTAATATATCCAAACTTATGGTTGATTTTTTTCTTAATCATATAAAAGTAAAATTAACATAGTAAAAGGGATGTACTAAAGACTGTCAATAGACTGGTCAGAAAACCAGGGAGGCTGCCTGCAATTCCTCTCTTCTTTCTGTATCTCCAGATGCAATCTCCCAGTCTCATCTCCAGTTCTGTAGCAGAAAATGTGCTGCAGCCTCCTTTTCTTCTCTGACCATAGATAGCCCCAAGGGATTACAAAGATTTGCTCCAACCTCCCCAACTCATTTAATACCACCAGGCATTCACATAATAAAAAAGCTGGTGTAGTCATTTTAGTGTCTAACAAAATAGATTTCAAACTCAAGTTAATTAGAAGAGATCAGGAAGAACATTAATGCTCATCAAAGGAAAAATTAACCAAGATGACATTTCAATATTTAACATCCATACACCAAACACAAGGATACCAAAATATATAAAAGAAACAATACTGCAACTTGAAACACAATGACCCTCACACATGAATAATGGGAAACTTCAATACTCCACTATCACCAAAACACAGGTCATCTAGACAAAAATTAAATAGAGAAATGTCAAAGCTAAAAAACATTATAAATCAATAGAAACTAACAGATACAGATTTCATTCAACACAATAAATATACATTCTTCTCTGCACCTCATGGAACTTTCTTCAAAATTGACCACATACCAGAATACAAAGGAAGTCTCAACAGATAAAGGGAAATTGAAATAACTTTCTGCAATCTGTCAGACCACCATGGATCGAAGCTGGATTTCAATAACAACCAAAAGCTTATAAGCTCATGGAAACTGATCATCTCTTTACTGGGTGAAAATGAGTCAGCCACACTTTTAATCTCAGCACTTGAGAACTCATGCCTTTAATGTGAAGCACACACACCTTTAATCCTAGGAATAATATGGCAGGGCAGAGAAAGCTATATAAGGTGTGAGAAAACAGGAACTCACTCTCTTTAGGCTGAGGATTTCATAGAGGTAAGAACTAGTGGCTGGCTATTCTGCTTCTCTCGTCTTTCAGCTTTTGCCTTGAAAAAAAAGAAAAAGAAAAAGTAAGTCAGACAGAAGTAAAGAAAGAAATTAAAGACTTTCTAGAATCCAATGCAAATGAACACACAGCACACCCAAACTTGTGGGAAACAATCAAAGTGGTGCTAAGAGGAAAGTTCATAGCACTAGTGCAAAACAAAACAACAGCCACAAAACCAGTGATATCTCATAAGATCAACCCAGTAGCACATCTGAAAACTCTAGAACAAAAAGAATAAAATATACCCCAAAAGGAGTAGATGGCAAGAAATAATCAAACATAGGGATAAGATCAATAAAATGGAAACAAGTAGAAGTATACAAAAATACAATGAAAAAATATTTGGTTCTTTCAGAAAATCAGTAAAATTGACAAACAAATCTAAATTAACAAAAAAGCAGAGAGTCAATATCAAAAGTATCAAAGTAAGAAATGAAAAGTGGGACATAACAATAGATACCAAGGAAATCCAAGTAATCATAAGGGCATACTATAAAAATTTTTACTTCATTAAATTGGAAAAATCTAAAAGAGATAGATAATTTTCTCCATACGTACCACTCGCCAATGTCAAATAAATGTTAGATAAGCAATTTAAAAAGACCTATAATCCCTAGTGAAATAGAAGCAGTGGTTAAATTATTTCCAAAAGAAAACTATCCCAGGGCTAGATGTCTTTACTGCAGAATTTCACCAGACTTTAAAAGAAGAGTGAAATGCAAATAATCCTCGAATTATTTCACAAAATAGAAACAGAAGTTTCTATTTAACCCTGATACCCAAATCATATTAAAATAAAAACAAAGAAAAAAATTAAAGACCAATTTTCTTGTGAACATAGATACAAAAATACTTAATAAAATACTTGCAAACTGAATCCAAGAACCCATCAGAGATCATTCAGTATGATCAAGTAGATTTCATCTCAAAGATATAGATGTGGGTCAAGATACAAAAATAAGTAAATGTACTGCACTACATAAATAAATCGAAAGAAAGAAAACCACATGACCATCCCATTAGATGCAGAAAAGGACTTTGACAACATCTAACTCCTCTCTTTATTATAAAAATTCTGTGGAGATTAGGGATACATGGGACATACATAAACACAGTAAAGGCAATTTACCAAAAGCCTATAGCCATCATCAACTTAAATGGAGAGAAACTAAAAAGCAATTCCACATAAATCAGGAAAAATACAAGGCTGTCTATTCTCTCCATACCTATTCAATATAGTATTTGAAGTGTTAGCTAGAGCAACAAGGTAACTGAAGGAGCTTAAAAGACTCTGAATTGGGAAAGGAGGAAGTCAAAGTATCTTTTATTTTGCAGATAATATGATAGTATACATAAGTGACCCTAAAAATTCCACCAGCAAACTCCTATAGCTGTGATTACTTTCTGCAAAATTACCTCAAAAAATCTGTAGCCTGTTTTTATACAAAAGTCAGACTGAGAAATAAATCAGGGAGACAAAATCTTTTGCAATAGCCTCAAATCATATATTATCTTGGGGGTAACTATAACAAAGCAATTGGAAGACATTTATGATTAAACTTCAAGTCTTTTAAAAAAGAAATTGAAGAAGATATCAGAAGATGGATAGATCTCCCATGTTCATCTATCTGTGGAATAAACAGTAAAAATGGGCATCCTACCATCAGCAATCTACAGATTCAAAGCATTCTCCATCAAAATTCCAACAGAATTCTTTACAGATCTTGAAAATAAAATTCTCAGTTTCATGTGGTAACAAACAAACAATAACAACAAAAATGGATAGCTAAAACAATCATGAACAATAAAAAAAAAAAAAAACTAAAGGAGATCTCACCATTCCTGAACTCAAGTTATGTACTATGAAGCTATAATAATAAAAGAAAGCATGGTATCTGTATAAAAACAGACACAACGGCCAATGGGATAGAAATAAAGTCCAAGAAATAAACACACACACACACACACACACACACACACACACACACACACACACACACACACACCTATGAAAAATTGATGTTTGATAAAGAATACAGAAATACATGCTGGAATAAAGACAGTATTGTCAACAAACGGTACTGGTCAAACTTTACGACTGCATGTAGAAACATACAAATATATTCATATTTATGACCCTGTATAAAATTCAACCTAAAAAGGATCTAAGACCTCAGCATAAAACCTTATACACTGAACCTGATAGAAAAGAAAGTGACTAACAGCCTTGAATGTATTGGCACAGGATAAGACTTTCTGAACAAAGCACTGTTAACACAGATATTAAGGTCAACAATTAATAAATAGGATCTCCTGAAATTGAATTGCTTCTATAAGTCAAAGTATACCAGTATTTAGACAAAGCAGCGGCTTATAAAATGGGAAAATATTTTTACCAACTAAATATCAGGTAGAGGGCTAATGTCTAAAATATATAAAGAACTCAAGAAGCTTGATATAAAATAATAAACAAATAACCCAATTAAAATAGTGTACAGATCTAGAAGTATTCTCAATTAAGGAAATTCAAATGGCTGAGAAACACTTAAAGAAATGTTTAACATCCTTAGCAATCAGGGAAATGCAAATCAAAACTACTTTGAGATTTCATTTATAGCTGTCAGATGCCTAAGATGGATAATTCAAATGGCAGCTCCAGCGAATGAGGATGTGGAGCAAAGGGAACACTCCTCCAGTGCTGTGTGAGTGCAAATGTGTACAACCACTATGGAAATCAATACGGTGGTTCCTCAGAAAGATGGGAATTCATCTTCTTCAAGACCCAGCTATACAACTCTTGAGCACATACCCAAAGCATATTTCTTTCTATGACAAGGATATTTGCTCAACCGTGATCATTGCCACTTTATTGTAACAGCCAGATTTTGGAAACCACCTAGATATTCATCAAATGAAGAATGGCTAAAGAAAATGTGACACATTTACACAACGGAGTATTAGTCATATGTTAAAAAACAATGACATCAGAAAATTTGCAGGCAAATGGGTGGAACTAGAAAGAATCATCCTGAATGAGGTAACCCTGACCACGAAAATCAAATATGATGTACATTCTTTTATATTTGGATATTATCCATTAAATAAATGATAACCAAGCAGCAATTCATATACCCAGAGAGGCTAGGCATAGAGGAAGGGACTATGAGGGACACATGGATATCCCTGGAAGGGTGAAAATAATAGATTTAATGGGTGGATTGGAGCCAAGGGTGAGGAAAACAAGAGGATCAGATGGGAAGAGGGAAGGAGGTATGATTGAGGGAAGGAATGATAGAGGAGACGTCTACAAGAGAAGAGCACTTGAGGAGTATTAAGGAACCCCAGTGTAGTTAAAACTTCCTCTAATATATGAAGGGAATTCTGAAGAAGTCTCCAAATAATGAGGGAGACAGAATTCCTATTAGCCATCCCTTGTTACCCAATAAAGCTTCCAGTATGGGACTAGTTTCATCCAATAAAGCTGTTGGACAAAGGTTCCATAAAAATCCCCCTCCCAAAATTTTGAGCTGTTGCCATGACATAGGTTCCTCTCTATAAGCTGACAGCAACACCATGTTGCTGAAGACAAACACCTACTACTCACTGAACATGGAGAGGTTGAGCTGGTGCCTATGTAAAACCTTCATCCCATATTCTAGTGTCTATGATAGTAAAAGGTAATCTGTAGGCTACCAAAGGATAAAAGTAAACACGAACCCATCCATGAAATCTTTGATCTACAATTTTTCTTGCCTGCAAAATATTCTAGGGAAAGATTGGCACTAAGATTATGAAAGTAGTCTCTCTCTCTCTCTCTCTCTCTCTCTCTCTCTCTCTCTCTCTCTCTCTCTCTCTCTCACACACACACACACACACACACACACACACACACACACACACACACAAGCAATACTTACAGACCAGTGCCTTGTTCAGCCATGATCAGATAATCTTCCTCCTGCAGCACATGATTCAAAGACCCACAGCAAAACGTTATGTAGCAAGAGAGCCTACACAGTGCTAATGGGATTTCTCTATCAAATTCCTCCCTCCTCAGAGCTTGAAGAACCCATTAGGAAGAAGAAGCAGGAAGAGTAGAGGAGAGAGAGGGGACAGAGGGCACCAGGAGACCAAGGCACTCTAAAAACAACTGAAAAAGCTCACATGTGCTCACAAAGACATTTTAATAACCCTTTGAGCCCCTGGAAATCATAATTAACTCTATGCTCTTCTGGAGTTATAATTGGGTTATCGATTAAAAAGCAGTCACCCAGCAACTTGCCTTTGTGACTTGCTTTTTTGACTTGAATGTGTGATGCTTTTGAGGTGAATTTATGCTATAGCATGGGACAGTATTTTCTGAATTTTATAAGAAAACAATTCTAATTATGGGCTTACTTTATTTTGCTCATATATTCAAGAAGGGATAGATGCTTAGACTGTTCCTGCCTGTAGTCAGATGTTTCTTGGGTCCCACCAAGGCCCTGCAGGCCTATGGCCCACTTATAGAATAATCACTCAGAAGCTTGTATTATAACTACTTATATTAATTATAACTGCTTGGCCATTAGCTCAGTCTTATTACTGACTAGATTTTACATTTAAATTAACCCATAATTCTTATCTATGTTTAGCAACATGGCTTGGTACCTTTTCTCAGTTTTGCCTTGTTATCTTGCTTTTTTTATCTCCATAATTTATACTATATGTAAACTTTTATCTTTACATCTGACAAAAAGGGAAAAATTTTGTTAATAAATAATACATACATAGAAGGATTGAAATAATAAGGTAACAGAATGAATGGGTGCATTATAAGCCATTTTAATTTTTTTAATTATTAAGTTGTAAAGTTTGAATCTGAAGTGTCTCCTCAGAAGCTCATGTGGTTCAGGTTTACTAGCTAGTAGGACCTGTTGGGAATTATTGGGTCTTGGGGATTTTCATTCTACTAGTAAATGAATAGAGTTTTAACTTGATATTATTGGAAGATAGTATAAGATTAAGTGGTAGGAGACAGAGCAAGTAGATCACTGGGTGTGTGGGTTCAGTGTGTACCTTGTCCCTGGCACCTTCTTGTCTGTTTCTCTGTTTTCTGGCAGCCATGAGATCAGTTGGTTTACACTGATGCATATCTTTGCATTCAGCATGTTCTGCTTCAACACAGGCAAATGACGATTTGACAAGTCAACCATGGAATAAACACCTCAAAAGCCTGAATCAAAATGTATGTTTCTTTTAAGTTATTCTTCCTGGTGTTTGTCACAATGTACAAAAAGTCTGATTAACACATAAAATTATTTAAAATAATAGTTACAAAGTATAAGTACATTGAATCCAATGTATCTACTTAATTTTGGCTACCTTCCAATCAAATACATTATGATAACTATTAATGATCTTTAAAAAGTAGAGATAGATATTCATGAAATGTTGCTGTTATTGAGATAAGGCTCAAAATTTATGATTGTTACAGGACAAGAGTTGAATTGTTCAGTTTAGATAGCTGAAAGGGTAAGAAAAAAAATCATCAAGCCTTGAAAACAATATCAAAAAGTGGCAAATTGGACATCCTATTAAGCATGGTGTCAGAAAACAAATAGAAATATAGTGGAGTGGCTTAATCACACCACTTAGGATTCTCTAGAGTGTAAATAATTGGTGAGGTGCTCAGTATTAAGTGACAATAATTCTTTGGAACAATTGAGAGAAGCACAAAAGACATTCTACTGGAATCAAATGCTGGTAAATCTGCTCATTTAAGGTGCATCTTTTGTAATAAACAACATCCTACTGAGAAAAAAAAATACGCTTATACTTTAGTTTCTGTAATGAGGTTCTCAAATTTTTGCCTTCCTAGTTTATTGGTATAACAAAGAATTTATTAAACTTACATCCTGAAAAAATTGGTTGTAATGAAAAGTGTTACTGTATGCTATGGAGAAACTGCATTCAGCTTTCTTCCCTTACATGAAAGCTGGTGCAATTCACAAGTCTGTGCTCCACAGTTGATTTATTCCTATAGTGTCCTCAAGGCCTTTATTGCTTCCAAAATTATAATGGTTAAATATGCGTATAATTCTGTGGATGCCTAGAAAGTTGATCATAAGACACCTTTATTGTTATTGATCAATATTTTATGAGAGTAGAATATTATGCAAGTGACAAATATTTAACAATAATATAGATATATGTAAAAACAGTTTTCTGGGAGTTTTCTCAGTTTAGTTAACATCATGCATAATAGAGTATACACAAATGATTGTGCATTAGAGATGTTATATTTTCCTTTTACAGACAATGAGTATCTCATTCTAAAATCTTCTTAATCTGATTGTCCCCTAAGTTCTCAACTATTTTATCATTTGTTGTGACTACTTGGGTCAGTTCATTCCTCAGTCCAGTTCCAGAGACAAATAATCTTAGGATTCTTGTTCTTCATCTTCACTCTAGGCATTCCCTGTGATTTGAGTTCACAATGTACTTGTGATTGTCATGAGCCCACTTTGCTCCCCAGCTGCTTCCACTTCTCATCAACACTGAAGCTGGGAGTTTCAAATTGAGGACTGATGTGCTCATTTTCTCTAAATCAAAGTCTGTTTTAAGAAAAGATCCCTTTGGTCCCTTATTTTTATTTATGGCTGTTCCTCTTCTCATTTCCCCCTCTATTTTTTCCTCCCTTCCTGGCTTCTTCTTCATCTCCTCCTCCACTGCGTCCTCCATTTCATCCTTAATCATCTTCCTTGTATTTCTTTTTCTCTCTTCTTGCTATTCCCTTTGTCTCATTTGGTTTGTTTTTATTTTTGAGATTGTATATACCTTTGTAGCCCTGAGCAGTCTTGAATTCTCTATCCTTTTGTATCAACTTCTTGAGCACTATGATTATAGGAATGTACAACTGAACTCTGTTGAGTTGCCCTTAGATACTACCCAAAGGAAATGCTATGTTGTCTTGATATCCTTGATATTGTATTACTATACAGTCATAAATGCAGCACTAACAGAAACTGATACTTGAAGTCATTAATATCTTTAAATTTAAATTAAAGAATTCCTTCAGCTCACCTCTACTATCTATTTTAATTCTCAACAGTAGTAAGAATAAATAGAATAAATTTTCAAACAGGTCTGAGCTTGGCCAAGACAACCCTATGTCTCAACTGATTACACCCATGAAGCAAGTCTTTTTTTTTTTTTTTTTTTTTCCTTTAAATATCTATTTGGAGTTTTATTTTATTTTATTTTTTAATTTTTTTAAATTTTACATCTGGACCACAGTTTCCCCTAATCCCTTCTCCTCCCGTCCCCTATTCCCATCTCCCCTCCTCCCTGCTCTCCTCTATCCACTTCTCTGTTTCTGTTCAGAAAGGGACTGACCTCCCACGGCTATCAACAAGTCATGGCATATCAAGTTGCCAAAGGACTAAGCTTCTCCCCTTGTATTTAGGCTGGGCAAAGTAATCCAGTATGACTAATAGGTTTCCAAGAGCCATCCATTATGGACAGCCCCTGCTCCCATTGTTAGGAGTCCTGTAAATAGACCAAGCTACACAACTGTCACAAGTATGTACAAAGCTTAGGTTGGTCCAAAGCAGGCTCCCTGGTTGTGGGTTCAGACTCCAAAAGTTCTTATATGCCAAGTTAGTTGTTGCTGTGGGTTTTCTTGTGATGTCTTTGACTCCTCTGTCTTCTATTAGCCTTCCTCCCTCTTCTCAGAAGGATTCCCCAAGCTTGGCCAATGTTGGGCTGAGGGTCTCTGTATCTGTTTCCATCAGTTACTGAATGAAGACTCTCTAATGACGTTTGGGTAAGTCTTCAACCTGATCACAGGAGAAGGCCAGCTCAGGCTAAATACACACCATTGCCAGGAGTCTTTGCTGGGGCCGTCCTTGTAGATTTGGGTGAGTTTCCCTTGCATCACATTTCTACCTGATCCCGAAAAGCACCCACCCCTTCCAGTCATCTTGTCCTCTACCCAGCCCAGCCCTCCCCTAGTTCACCCAAGAGATCTCTTCTACTTCCCCTTCCCAGGAAGATCCTTGTGTCGTCCCTTTGTCCCCACTACTAAACTGTAATTGTTACCCAGCCTCTTTGAGTCTGTGCATTGTACTATGGTTATCCTTTACTTTACAGTTTATATCTACTTATGAGTACAAACCATATTTGTCTTTCTGGGTCTGGGTTACCTTACTCAGGATGATTTTTTTTCCATCCATTTGCCTTCAAATTTCCTGATGTCATTATTTTTACCAGCTGACTAATACTCCATTATATAACTATACCACATTTTCTTTATTGATTTATTCTTCAGTAGAAAGGCATCTAGGTTGTTTCTGGGTTCTGGGTTAAATAAAACTTCTATGAGCATAATTGATCAAGTGTCCTTGTGATATGGTAGAGCATGTATTGGGAATATGCCCAAAAGTAGTATTAAGTAGATTGATTCCCAATTTTCTGAGAAATCAACATATTGATTTCCAAACTGTCTGTCCAAGTTTGCACTCCCACCAGCAATGGAGGAGTGTTTTTCTTGCTCCACATCCTCTTCAGTATGAGCTGTAACTTGTGTTTATGATCTTCACTATTCTGCCAGTATAAGATGTAATCTCAGAGTTGTTTTCATTTGCATTTCCTTGATGGATAATGATGTTGAACATTTCTTTAAATGATTCTCTGCCATTTTGAGATTCTTCTGTTAAGAACTCTGTTTAGGAAGAGAAATTGTAGAATATCCTTGAACACATTGGCATGGGAGACATCCTCCTGAATAGAATACCAGTAGCATAGACACTAAGATTGACCATTAATAAATGGGACATAATGAAACTGAAAACCTTCTGAATGGCAGAGGATACTGTCAACAGAATGAAACAGCAGCCTACAAAATGTGTGTGTGTTTGTCTGATAACACATGCTTCTTAATAATAATGTTATAAATAGTGATTGCATAACTATTGTATAGGAATATCAAGACAAATATCACTAACCAGCTTAAAATATGACATACAAAAGAATCAGATTTTTATAGAAGACACATAAAACAAAATATTGGCTCATGATTAATACTGATTTTTATTAATATCTATGCCATATTTTCTCAACTAAAGGTTAATATATTAATTCAATGATTATTTCATTCCTTTCAACATTTCCTATGAAGTTTTCATGATCCAAATCATTTTACCTTTCACTTGTAAATATTGTTTCAAACTGCAGAAACACCAATTAACCTATTCTGTATATTTAGTGTGTGTTTGTGTGTATGCAATTGCACAGAGGATATATGAGAAAGGACAGATGTTAAGAGTAAGTTTTATTTCTCCACTGTGGGTTCCAAGCATTGAACTCCAGATGCTAGGCTTGCATAAGAAGCACATTTACTTATTGAAGCATCTTTCCATATAATCTATGCTCTATAATTTTAACCTGTGGCATGTGTAAAATATTTGAACAGATAACAGTAGCTCACATGTGTCAAAGTGAGTTGGTGAGAAATGACAACTTTCTGTCTTCCAACATTTCAGATACTTTGATCCATTGAGGGTGATAATTTGAGTTACATCATCTAAAAATTTAGGTGGTTGAAAAAATAATATCTGCATTAAAACTTGATACCAAATGGTAATCTTTGAAAACATTTACTGACAGACAAGTAACATTATACAGACTAAGCAGGGTGTATTTAGGATATATTTGATTAATGAAAACAAGGTCATGCATTTGAAATACAGCAAGGGAAATATGTGAAATGGTTTTGAATGAGGAATTTGGAGGGGTAAATGATGTAACTATAATCTCATAAGTAATTTTATTATATAAAAATGTAAGTTCATTTGTGCTATCAATATTTATCAACATTAATAGATAAGTGGATAAAAAACAATATGGAGATCTATTTATACACAAACCAGAAATCATATAATTAATATATCATTTTAATGACAATGGGTTGATCTAAATATGGTCACATTAATCAAAGAAGCCTGATTCTCAATATATATTAGTGTTAATGTCTAATATATAGACTTGTGGGGAGGATGTGTTTGTGATGAAATAGAATAGGAGCTATTTAAGAAAAGGAATCAGTGGGTGGGAACAAGAAAGTGTATTGATGGTGAGTCTCAGCAAAGAACATGGCTGACATGTTGGAAGTTTACATGATGAGACCCATCACTTTTTACTGTGATATTACACTAATGATAAAGGAGAAAAATCATAATTTGAACACTATTTGTCAATAAAAGCAAAAAAAGGAGCTCCTTTATTTTTATTTTATTTTATTTTATTTTCAAGACAGAATTTTTCTGTGTAGTTCTGGTGCCTGTCCTGGATCTCTCTCTGTAGACCAGGCTGGCCTCCAAACCACAGAGATCCTCCTGGCTCTGCCTCCTAAATGCTGGGATTAAAGGCATGTGCCACCACTCCCTGGCAAGCTCCTTTATTTTAACAATATGAGTCTAGTTGTTATGCTATTAAAATAAATGGAAACACACTCTGTTATTTTTCTCCTCTTTCACATTCTCAATAAGTCATTATAAAATGTTTCTGATAGAACAGTTGTAAAGAGGTATTGTGAGTCTAAGTCATAACAATAAAAATAATGAATTACTATTAAAACTTAAGGGATCATTTATGTAGTTGATTGTTGCACTAATCCTAAGTGGTCTTATAGTAAAAAACCAGAGCCAGACATCAGCATGAAAGCTAAAAGATCAGAGAAGCAGAACAAGGCACAGTCACCACCTCTTACCTCACCAACCCCTCAGCTTGACAGAGAGAGAGTTCCTGTCTCCTCCTGCTTTATATTCCTTTTTCTGTCTAACCATATCACTTACTATCTCAACTTTCCTAGTACTGGGATTAAAAGTATGTGATCCCAAGTGCTGGAATTAAAAGTGTGTGCCACCACTGCCTGGCTCTGTTTCTCTTTTAGACTGGATTAATCTCATGTAGCCCAGTGTGGCCTTGAACTCAAAGAAATCCAGATGGAGTTCTGCCTGTGCCTCCAGAGTACTAGGATTAAAGGTATGTGCCACCACTGCCTGACCTCCATGGCTAACTCTGTGGCTAGCTCTGTCCTCTGATCTTCAGGCAAGCTTTATTTCCTTAATTACAAAAAAATATATCACCACAGTGATTGGTAGTCCTAAACATTTATGCAGTGGATAGTATCCTGTATTCAACATCTGCTAGTAGATAAACTTATTTCTAAACCTTGAAAGTTTTATAGCTATGTTTATATTAATTTATTCCTTTAGTTTTTCCCTGTTATTGAAAAAAAATTTTTTTCCAAATAATGTATTCTGATTACAGTTTCCCATTCCTCTAGCCCTTCCAAGTCCTCTCTACCTCTTCTCCCATCAGGATCTTTCTGTGTTTCATTAGAAAATGGACAGACCTTTATGCAACAAAAAAAATAAAATAAAACAAACAAACAAAAAAAACCTAACTCATCAGAATTGGACAAAATAAGCAAACAGAAGTAAAAGATCTCAAGAGAAGGCATAATAAACCGAGACCTACTTGTTCATGCACTTGGGACTCCTATAAAATTGTTAATCTAAAAGTGATTTTAAAATATGCAAAGGACCTGGTACAGATGTGTGCAGGCCCTGTGCTTTCCTCTTCAGTCTCTGTGGGTTCATATGTATTTGATTGTGTTGATTTAGAGGCCCTGGTTTCCTTGAAGACCTCCATCTCCTTTGGCTCTTATACTTTTCTGTTGCCTCTTCTTAATGGTTCCCTAAGCCTTCCTCAGAGGGATGAGAAATACTTAAAGAAATGTTCAACATCCTTAGTCATCAGGGAAATGCAAACTAAAACTTCAAGATTTTTATCTTATGTGGCAAGCCACAGGAATAGAAGTCCAGCAGTAGATTATAAACTATACCTTGATGAGGCCAAGGGTCAGTCGAGTGGGAAAGCCAATCAGCAATGTCTATTGGTGTTATGTGGCTTAATATTCAGTTGTGCCTTCCTATGAATTCCTTGTGCTTATAATTCTCCTAAAGTGTGTGTGTGTGTGTGTGTGTGTGTGTGTGTGTGTGTATGTGTCCATTTCAAAGCACCTGGATAGTCACATAGACAGTAGACAGAACCTTCTGCCTCTGAGCTCCAGCCCCCTCTTTAGCTTTTGTTTTGGGTATATGCCATTTGCAAATACCCCCTTGAGCTACTTCCTAAAATAGAGCCAAAAAGCCTTAAAAGACAAGCAAGGACCAGGATCTGTCCTTAGTGCATGGGCTGGCTGTTTGAAACATTGGACTTACACAGGGACACTTTGCTCAGTCTGGAAGGAGGTGACAGGACCTGCCTTTTCTGAATCCACCAGGTTTAAATGAATCCCCAGGGTTGCCTTGATCCTGGAGGACATGGGAATGGAGGGGAGGGGCTGGGAGGGTGGTGGGGGTGGGGGCGGGAGGGGGGAGGACAGGGGAACCCATGGCTGATGTATAAAATTTAAAACATAATAATAAAGAAAAAAATTATAAAAAGAAAAAAAAAAGACAAGCAAGGAACAGACAGCTACCAGGCCTTCAGTTAGATGCCTAACACCCCCTTCCTCCACCCCCAACTTAGATAAAATGTCTTTTCTGAGACTACATGTTTCACAGGACAAATGCCTACCAATGAAAGGAACAAGCTTTGTTTCTTGTGCAAATCAAGGCCTACCCTCTCTCTCTCTCACCGTGGAGAACCTCTTAAGTCAAAGGGAGTTTCCCCTCAGCAGGTGTTTCAAGCTGTGATGGAGATTGACTAGCTATCAGTACTTTTCCTGCCCTGTCCAGAAACTGGCAGCAGAAGAAAAAAAAAAATGACAGTTTTAATTTTAGTGGCCTACAGACTTCCCTACCCTATCACCTGTTACAGTTGAACACATTTATGGCAGAATCGCAATGCCTTCACCTAACCACAGTAAGGACACATTTCTAGCACATAAATTCCTTTTCTGATTTATTTCCACTACTAACTGACTCCACTCTTTCCTCTCCAATTTGGGTTGCAAATAAAATTGCCAGGAAGCCTCTATCTGGGACCCCTACAATCTTGTGCTGTGTACAAAACATAAGGCGTTACTGTTTGGGGCAGGATATAGACCAGTCCTAGGGGAAAGGAACAAAGATTTGAAGGATTGAGGAATTGAAGGTTGGAAGATTTGAGGGAACTAAGAAGGAAGGGACCTAAGGAAAGAGAAGGAAGAGATCTGAGAGAGTTAAACTGGTGATTGAAAGATGCTGACTGACAACTAAACAAATTGAACCAAAGAGATCCAAGCAACTGGATTCATTCCCATGCCTATGGTAATGTCTCTCCTGGGCCCTTGGATTTGTATAAATTTAAGGCTGGACAGTTAAATATCATTCAAAAAATCACACACCTGTCAGAATGGCTAATATCAACAAAACAAGTGACATATCATGCTGGTGAGAACATTTACCCATTGCTTGGGGAAGCACAAACATGTGCTGTCACTATGGAAGTCAACGTGGTAATTACTGAGGAAGATGGGCATGAATCTACCACACGATCCAGCTATACTACTTAGGCAGATAACCAAAGGACAGTGAACTCTGCCACAGAGACACAGGCTAAATCATGTTCATTGTTGCTATATTTTTAATAGTCAGAAGTTGTAAACAACGTTGATGTCCCTCAACAAAGGAATGGATAAGGAAAATGTGGTATAGTCATAGGATGGAATATTACTCCACTGATTTAAATGAATGAAATGATATTTCTTTAATTTAAAGAGACGGTCTTTCTTGATAGACTTGCCTTTCCTGGTACTCATTAGGTAGCCAGGCTGGCCTTGGAGTAACAGAAATACACTTGCCTCTGCCTCCAGGTTGCTGTGATTAAAGACAAGCTCCACCACAGCCACCTTACAGATGATGTTGTTTTAAAGAAGACATTGTTATACTAACAATTGCAGAAATAGATAGCACACGGAATCCAACCCTAAACATAAAATTCACATAAAGAAGATGCAGAAATTTCATACATTTGGTGCTCAAAAAGTGACAAATATCCTGAAGGCAGGTTTATCTTTGACCCTTTCCCCTGCATTTCAGTGACCCTGCAATATCTCCTATGCTAGTTGCAGAATTTAGACATCTTTGTTCCCAAAGCAGTTCAGAGAAATCACAAGACCACTTCTTCCCTACATCCAATAAAAAAAACTCATAAATGCATTCAAACTTTCTCCTATGTTTCTATGTAAGTTGACAATCAAGGAAATCACTGACCAGCCTTGTTCAATAGAAAATATGAGCAACCCTACTGCAGAGCACAGAAAGAACCATGGCCCATATTTAGGATGAAGGCATGATAAAGCCGGAGGACCAAGAAGCAAATGTAGAACGTTTTAGGGATTCCCCACTCTGTCTGCATTTATACTCTTTGTACATGAATTTATTAAATTAAAGCATATGTAACAACAGTTCTCAACCTATAGGTTGAAACTCCTTTGGGGATCAAAGAATCCTTTCACAGGAGTTGACTAAGACCAACAGAAAACACAGATATTTTTATTATGACTCATAGCAGTAACAGAATTACAGTTAGGAATTAGCAATCAAATAATTTTATGGTTGGAGTCACCACAACATGAAGGACTGTATTAAAGGTCACAGCACTAGGAAGGTTGAGAACCACTGATATAAAGGATAATTTCCTGGATCTTTAAATCTTCAGTCTGAAAGATGGTTGTCATGAAAAACTGTGACCAAATAATTTTTCTCTCTCATTTTCTAATTAGTCTGTCTTTTCTTTTCTTTCTAAGCAGAATCATACAGTGAACTGTTGTATGGAAAGTTTGAAATTCCCACGGTCAATTAGTCAGTATAGAAGACAATTAACTCAATTTCTTGAAGTATATATGAATTTTTGACTCACTTTCATTTTAGCATTTGCTAAAATATTGATTTATAAGATAACATTGATGCTTCATACATTTTAATGAAACATTATGAATAAAGTAATTAGGAGCATGGGAAGATACTTCAGTTATCAAGCTGCTTGCCACACATTACAAGTGTCTGAGTTTAAGCCACAACATCATCATAAAAAGCCAGGCTTGAGAGGATGTGCTTATATCCCTGCAAGTATTGAGAAAATTGAGGCAAGTGGATGCCTGGGGCATGTTGAACAGCCAGCCTACTGTAAATAGGATTAACATTTCAAGTAAGAGGGCTTTTCTCCAAAACCGAGGTTGACAACATCTGAAGAGTGACACTTTGGCTACCTTCTGCTCTTCAAATATGCACACACAAACACACACACAAAACTAGTAATAATAAGAGTAAGTATTTCTGAGTTGTAGGATTTTCAGTACTGTGTATATAAACATACGGCTATATTGTTTTGTAGAACTTAACTACTTCTGAGGTTTTTTTTCACTTAAAATACAATTCATTCCAGTACATGATGCTATAAAACAAGTTGGATGATTGTTTTATTTACCAAAACTGAAAAATGAATACAAATTAACAAGGTGAAAGGGAAGAGAGAAACTGAAAAAAGGATTAAATTTAGCAAATGTAGTTTTTTTTTTAAATAAATTGATTTCTTTGAAGAATTGTTAATGGATATTTTATATTACACACATGTATTACGGTTTCTCAACTACCTGGTACAAGATATCTGCCATCTGTATGTCATTCACTGAAATAAGATACATATGTGTTTTAAATATAGGTTTTATTTTTTCTCTCCTTTTTATGTTTTTGGAAATATAGAACCTATTTTATAAAGTGTTGTGTTTACCAGAAATCCAGCATGAGCCCTGTAGGGTTGAATAGCAATTATAGAAACAGATAGTTTTCTACTCAGTCATACAGGAAGGAGGCTTAGAGGCAGTTATTACACTAGGATATCCCTAAGATTACACACACAGGCTGTCCTAGGATTTTCACCAGATCAGTGATTTCCTTATTTATTTATTTGTTTGTTTGTTTGTTTGTTTATTTATTTATTTATTTATTTTCTGGTTATCTAATTTCTGCTGAATCATGAAAAAAAGACTGATAGAGTTAAATATGGAAATGGTAGTGAAAAGCCAACTGTATAGTTTATAGAAAATAGTTTGTGAAAGCAAGTTCCATTTTCTAAAGTATGCCAAAAGATCTATGGAGACTTTCTGAAGCTATAATTTAGACTGATTATTTCTGTTTACATTGGAGCTTCCTGTAAACACATAACCAATTATATAAAATAACAATATAATATACCGATGATTGGCAAAATGTGTAATTTGTGTGACTCATTCCTCTTCAACTATTTCTTTTCTCAGAGGGGTACTCATATGCCCATGATTTAGTCTGAAGGGAATTCCATTGTGCTTTACAGAATCTACACATGTTCAAACTTGGAACTGACAATCCTTTCCACAAAGAAAGAAAAAGGGGGTGGGCAGAGGAGAGAAGGAGAGGAAAAGGCATGCCTTTTAGCACTTAACATGTTTTTTGTGGTGTGTGCATTCTCAATTGTAAGTCAATTGCTTCAACAGTTGAGAACTACTGACTGGTTTCTATCATAGTCTTTCCTGAAACTGTAATTCATGATACCACCTCTCACACCACCTGCAGCTCTTCATGGCTGATCTAATAATGAGCACACATGGGACTTAGCTTGACTTTATGCACAGAGTACAAGACATCATGCTAGAGAAAGCCCAATTGTGCTAATACTACATCCCGTGAAGGTACTAGGACACTTACTCTGAGAATACCTATGCTTTACAAGGACAAAGGTAACTTCTACCCAGGCTTCTGCCAATGTAATGAAAGTAGAAGGGAAATGGAGATGTTAGCCACTCAAAGGTGGGAGATGTCTTTCCCATCTGTGCATTCTCTTTCATTGGACACAATGAAACTATTTTATGGTACTCTATTGAGAGAAACCAAAGACACTTAAGTCTCCGTGCAGGTATTTGACCAAGACTGAGGTATATTAAATATTAAATATCATCAAGAATGTTTTTATTATAAGAAAATGGCAGGGCCAGACCATTTGATCCTTTGACAGGCAGCTGACAGATCCTGATCTTAAATAGGAAACAGTCACCAAAGCAGCCCATTCTCTGGATGTCAGTAATACTACAATACAGCCCTGATGCATTGGACCATAGCTACAGGGGACCTCTTTAAGCACAATTTCTGCTAAGCAGAACTTGCTTCTGGCACAACTGCCCTACATAGTTTGCACCAGTCCCAGAAGACATCACTCTGAGAGACCCCTCAAAGATTTCACTCTCTATGAAACTACTTTCTTTCAAGCCAATGTGGAACACTTTCCTTCTAGCTCCAAAGAATGCTTGTGATTTAATTAAAGAGGTTTCTATAATGGGCTACTTTGACTGTTATGTGATTAGTCCTGATGTAAGCACCATGTTTGATGGAACTGGAAATGGGTTGAAAATTATTACACTCCTGCATTTATATACCACACCATGACATACTTTGTCATAGGCTATATAACTAGACTCCTCAACTTGCTTTTCAAGCCATCTGGGAGACATCTTTCTGAGTGCTGCTATAGTAACTGTAAACACTCTGTCCTTCAAAAATCTTCTCTTGAGTACCCTTATCCTGGGTAGGGAAGCTCAATGTACTAACTTGAAGTGGAGAAGGAGGCAGCTCCAGGTGGCAGCAGGAATAACAGTAATAGTAGTGGTAATATGTCTAAATAGTCTGTATCACACTAGTGGGAGAAGTAGCAGGACTCAAATGTGTCAGAAACAAAGGAAAATGAAAGTTTAGAGAGAGAAAGAAAGTACAGCGATGAAGGGGAGAAACTGTAGGCTCTTAGTATCTGGAAAAAATCCAAAAAGCTAATGAGTCAAAGGAACTGAGAGTCCCAATGCCCAAGATTGGAGAGCTCTGATCTAGCCATTGCTTAGATAGCAGAGTCCTGATCTTGAGTTAAGGAGGCATAGTGCCATCAATCACTTACTGCTAGAAGAACAAGTCATTGGTCCTTGAGTTTATAACACCAACAGTCAAAAATCAAGAGTAATATACCACTGCCTTGAGCACCTAAAAATGTTAAGTAGCTTTCTACAACACAGAATTCCCCAACTCTGATTGGACCAAGAGTGGCCCCCTGAGACCCAGACACAGCAAGCACAGATTGGACCAAGAGCAGTTCACTCAGACACAGGCACCTTTTGCACCTATTGGAGAAAAAGAGAGGTAGACCCCAGTGCAAAAATACATACAACAACATAAAGAGCAATATGGCACCAATAGAACCCAGCAATTCTACAACAGAAAGACCTGGATATCACAACCTAGAAGAAGCAGAAGAAATCGAACTTAAAAATAATTTTATGAAGATGATAGAGGCTTTAAAGAGGAAATGAAAAATTCCCTTAAAGAAATTGAGGAAAAAGCAAGCAAGAAATTGGAAGAAATCAATACATACCTTAAAGAAAGCCAAGAAAATCAATTAGATGTGTGAAGGAAACAGTTCAAGATCTGAAAAATTAAAATATAAACAATGAAGAAGCCACAAACCAAGGGAATACTGGAAATAGAAAATCTGAGTAAATGAACAGGAACTTTGGATGCAAGCATAACCAACAGAATACAAAAAATGGAAGAGAGAATTTCTGGCATGGAGGATACAATAGAGAAAATAGATTCATCAGCCAAAGGAAACACTAAAGCCAAAAATGTCATAACACAAAATATTCAAGAAATCGGGGACACCTGGAAAAGGCCAAACCTAAGAATAATAGAAATAGAAGAAGGAGAAGAATACTAACTCAAAGGCACATAAAATATATTCAACAAAATCACAGAAGAAAACTTTTCTAACTTAAAGAAGGAAATACCTATGAAGTTACAGGAATTTTATAGAACACCAGATAGACTAGACCCCCCAAAAACATCCCCTGCCACATAATAATCAAAACACTAAACATACAGAATAAAGAAAGAATATTAAGATCAGCAAAGGAAAAAGGCCAAGTGATTTATAAAGGCAGACCTATCAGAGTAACATCTGACTCTAAAAGCCGGAAGGTCATGGACAGACATAATGCAGATGCTAAGAGACCATTGATACCAGCCCAGACTACTATATCCAGCAAAATTTTCCCTAATTTCAGACAATTACAGCTTGTGTCAAGTTTACATAAGAATAGCCAGTACATTGAGTCTCATTTCAAGTTATAATGTTTTCTTCACTAAATTTAATACACTTACGTTTAACACACTTGTGCATGTGATGTGTTTGTCAAAATTTTCAAGTCTATATTATTTCTGTAATATATGAATTGCAATTTATTATCAGTCAGTGTGTGATAGTATAATAACCACAGAAAAGAACTTTCTGAACAGGACCCTAATAGCACTGGCATTAAGACCAAAAATTGATGAGTGGGATCTCATGAAACTATAAAGCTTCTGTAAACAAAAGACATCATACAAGTAAAACAGCAAACTATAGAATGGTACAAAAATTTTATCAGTTATACATCTGATGGAAGATTAGTATTTACAATATAAAAATAACCAAAAAAACTGAACATTGAGAAAAATTATAAAATGTGGTATAGAACTAAACAGAGAGTTATCAAAAGATAAAAGACTAGTGTCTGAGAAACATTTAAAATGTTCAATGTCTTTAGCCTACAGAAAAATGAAGATAAAATCTACTTTGAAATTTCATTTATTTCAGTCAGAACGGCCTCAACACCAGAGTGAGGATTCCTCTTCAAAGTCATTGGTAAGTCTTGAAATTTAAAGAACCTACAGACTTGCTTTTGCAATTATTTACCCACATAGGTGCAAGGTGATTTCTTATTTTTAAAGGGCCAATGGATCTCAGACATAGGGAAGAGAGGGCCCCTGAGTTGGAACTGACCTGAATGCTTTCTTCCTTAAGGCTAGCTTTCAGAAAGTACCACTCAAGCCTCTAAGTCCTACTCAGCTATGAGTCTATGAACCACAGTAACCAAAATGGCATAATAACGCTAAGGATACACTAAAGATAAACACAGCTCAGTGGTAACCAACAGCATTCTAATAAGGCTTAAGAACTGCTCAACAAGAGGGAAACCATGTCTGGTCTTAGAAACATAGCCAACTATTCAGAGCTAGTGAAGTCATGGACCTTGGTGGAGAGGCTACAACTACGAACTTGCTAAATCCTAACCACTAGTTAAACATTTGTACTTACACTCACAGATAAGTGTAGTGCTCACCCCTAATAAAGGATACCAGTCTTTGCAACTGATAGAGATCATTACATAAAACCACAATCAATCAAAATATAAAGTTGTGGAGCCCAGACCCAATAGATAAATGTAGAAAACCCTCACCCACCTAAGTCTCAAGGTAAATTGCAGAAGAAGGGGAGGAAAGATGGCAGGAGCCAGAGAATCAGGGAGTTTGATGTGAAATTGTGTCACCTCATTGGGTCAGAAGCTACTACACCCATGAAGTCTCACAAACATGGTCGCTTACATATGAGCTGAACAAAGACAGCAATGGTGGTAATGCCAAGGTGGGTGAGGGAAACCCCATGTCTTAACACTGCACTAAGAATGGGAGAAATAGTCTTTTCTAGAGAGGAAAACATCAACTGGTTTTCCTTTTCCAACACCAAATGTCATTCCTGAAAAATACATACAAGTAACATTTTGCAGACTCAGCACATTACATATATATATATATATATATATATATATATATATATATATATATATGTGTGTGTGTGTGTGTGTGTGTGTGTGTGTGTGTGTGTGTGTGTCTGTGTCTGTGCATGTGTGTTTATATGCATATAATAACAATTAATGAAAAAAGAGAGCATGAATTTGAAAGAGAGCAAGGAGGGGTATACAGGAAAATTTGGAGAGAGTAAGAGAAAATGAGGAAATATTGTAATTATATTATAATTTCAAATATATATAATTTTCACTCCTCTTTTCCATTCCAATGCCTCCCATTACCTCTGACATACTCTCAATTTTATTACTTCTTCAATTATACTTGTTATATACATATACTCACAATCTACTAAATTCATCCAGTGTTACTCAGATGCATATGAGTTTAGGGACCAGCACTTGGAACTAAATGATCTATCAAGGGGTCCATTGAGAAGTCTGATTCTTCTTCTGTCAACAATCATTAATTTCTTGTGGCAATTTTCATAGGAATGGGGCTTGTGAGGTATTCTGTATCTGTCTTGTCTTATCAATTAGTTTTGTCAATGTGAAGTGCTTATTCAGGTGACCATACTGTGAGACCTCATTGGTGTAGCTGCCCTGTCACATATAGAAGACTGTGTGTCTGCACAGACACACTGACCTTCTCTAGACCTTCCACTCTTCCACCGTCGCTTCTGCAATGTTCTTGAACTTCTAAGCATAGGGCTATGAAGAGGGAAATTGAAACATAGATGGGGCACGTGGCCTGGGGAGGGGGAGAGGGATATCACAGAGGGAGAGGGATAGAGCAATAATAAAAACACTAAGGACATTTGAAAAAGCTGCAGAGAAACATTGTTGTGTGCATTTTAAAAATACATGTACTATATAAGTATATTTGTATACATATATGTGTAGTCCAAATGCAGTTATGACACTTGGTGTTATAGTGGTCCCTCTAAGCCACAGATTAACAAAAAGCCCAGTGCTTAGGAATGGGGAAACTCCTTTAGGGTTTTTTTGGTCAGGGGAGTCCAAGAAACTCCCCGAATGATACAGACTTTTGCTGCCCCCCTTGTTTGTCTCTCAAAACTCAAAGGTAACCTTTTCCTGGGGTCCACAAACATAGGATTGAAAGACTGATGCTGGACTTGAGCTAGAAGCCTCTTCCCTGAGCACTACCTCTCATAGTATTCAAAGGTGGTATGAAAATAATTCAATAGTCTTACCCAGCTATAAAGTCTTTGATTCAAACAAATAACCAGTATATATATATATATATATATATATATATGTATATATATATATATGTGTGTGTGTGTGTGTGTGTGTGTGTGTGTGTGTGTGTGTGTGTATTTACATACCAATGGGAGCAATAGTCGCACTTATATCTTGGGAATAACCAACAGTTGTGTAATTGGATTTAAGATACACTTAATTGGAAGGAAGTCATGCTTCACACTGTAAACCTAGCCACCTACCTGTGGCTGAGTTCATGAACCCTAGAGGAGAACCTACTACTTGAAGCAGCATCTTTTACACCAAGGCATTGGAAGTAGGAAGAAGTAGATTAAAGGACAAATGATCACGTTTTGTACTTATAGTTGATAACTAACTTCTAGATGGGAAAATCTCTTTGTAAATTTGGTGAGTAAAAGTTTCAGATTTCATTTATGTACTATTTGGAGGTTTACATAGGGAAATTGAGCATGAAAGAAAGGATATCCTAGGTCCTTTACTAGCATTAAGACATCAGGCTTCTGGCTGATTTCCTTGGGAACTGAGGGGAAAAAAAGAATGGATTTCTTGTAAACAAGAACAGAACTATCTGAGTTATCTCACTGACAAATGACATCTGCTGTCTTACATGTAAAACATAGATCCTCTTGAGGATTTTGAAATGAGTTTTAGCTCCTATGCTATTAGAGGTCTTTAATTCTTGTGGCAAGATATCTATATAACAAACTACTTTGGCAAACACAGATGAATCATTAGCTGAATTTTCACAACCTTTTATGTAGACTATGCTTACAATGTCAATGCAGATAACCTGTTGGAGAAGGGGTTATTATGTTTTAATGGACAGCCCATAAAGTAGGCTTGCATCCCTCAGAATTTCCACTACAACTATTCAGTTCAATTCTGTATTTATTCTACAAAATATTCTTGTATAATACGTGGATTAACACGGATGGGTTTCAATAATGACAGCAAATTCAACAGTGAGCTTCACTATTTTGCAAAACTCTTGCACATTAACCTGGATAGATATTTGAGAGTTTTCACATGGACTTAAAATGTTTAATAAGACTTGCTGTTTTAAAAGTCAAGAACAAACCAGCCAGATATCAGAAGATCATACCCTCACCAGAAGAAAACACACAAAATTACACACACACACGCACACACACACACACACACACACACACACACACATATATATATATGACAGCAGCATTCATGAGGAAACGATAATCAATGCATAAATATTCTGAGCTAAATCAGTGGTTTCAGGAAGCAAAAGTAAACTTCAAATACATAGAAGAAAATTATCAGATAAAACAAGAAGTATTAATTTAAAACTGTAAAATCTTAAAACACCTAGTATATATGCCCAGTAGTAAACTACAGATAATAGGGGGAAACTGTAAAATACCAACAATAATAATTATTCAATTAAAAAATTGATGAATATACTTAAAATATAGAAATTGGTTTCATCATTTTGGCTAGATTTGACCATGGAAGGTAAAGGAAAATGTGCTGCATAGCTAATGCTGTGAGCTTAATTACACTTTACCCAGTTCCCCAGATTCCATAACCCACTGTGATGTCGTCTATGAAATAAAAGGACACTTACACAGTAGGAGGCAATTCTAAGTGACACTGAGCTTAGGAAAAATTGCAGATTTTTACAACAGGCTTAGTCATTTTTTGTTCCAGAGAGAAAGAGGATTTCTGTTTCCCAGAGCTATTGGTTATACTCTGTGAAAAAAATAAAATAACTCAAGACGAAAGAATTGTGTACCTCTGTTACTCAACACACAGTAGCACAAGAGATCAATAGAGAATAGTTCTCTAAAATATAAGAAGTTAAAGGATGCAAATACCTAACAACAACAAAAGTCTCACTGGAGGTTAGAAAAGCAATTGCAAAATTAAAGTAGTCTTGGGATGTTTTCATCTCCCTGGGAACCATGTCTCCTTTACCAGGAACATATTTTACCAGGGTGCAGACTTAGCTCTGATGGGTAAAGCATGTTTATTCTTCTAAGTCTTTAAATGTCTCTCAGCACAAACAGAACAAAAACAACCATTAAACCCCAAGTCTTTCAGTAAATTCATATATGTACATATTCAGTGCTATTTTGTTGTTTTCTGATTACATATTTTTCTTAATTATCTAAGCTACCAATATTTGAGTGAAATACACAATCAAAAGTTTAAAGTGAACTGCAAGGAGAAAATAGATTAGTGACATGCTCATAATTTAAAGATTATGGATTTCACATTTGAAGGTAGTGCTGATGCCCTAGCATTGTTTTCCACTGATCTTCTGATAATATGAGCAATGATTCTTGCTGGTGTCTAGTTCTCACAAGAATGAATTGGGTTTCTACATCAAATTCCAGCTACAGAACCAGCAGATTCTGCACTGAGATTAGTATATGAGCTGGGAAACTTACTGTAACAACAATCTCTTACCCATTCCTGGGAACATTTCTGAAGACAAGGGATTTGTCTCTCTTTTATCTCAATTTGATTTTTATATTTAAAACAATTGTTTTTGTAAAATGTATTCTGAAAATGGATTTCTCTCTATCACCTCTTCCTACATCTTCCCATCTCCCCAACTTTTCAACTCCACATATTTATTCTTTCTTTCTTAAGAAAACAAATAAGCAACTAAAACAGGCAAACAAATAAGAATAAAACCAAATGAACAAATGAACCAACATAAATTAAAAATAAAAAGAAACAAAGAAAGAGCAAGAGAAAAGTGCACACATGCATATAATTACAGGACTAAGTACATACACACAGACAGACAGACACAATTCCGGGCAGAAAAACACACAGAAGTACACACACAAAGACACACACACACACACACACACACACACACACACACACACACACACACACAGAGTTAGAGGTATAAACACATACACAAAGCAAAACAGAAGAACACAAAACTGGAAACCATAATGTACAAGAAAAAATTCAGAAAGCTAAAAAGATGCTAAATCATACTGCCACAGTCCCTGTTGGTTCATATGCCTGTCACTTTCTTTTTTTAGCTTTTTATTGATTCTTTAAGGATTTCACATGATACATCCTTATTCCATTCATCTCCCCATCCTTTTGCATCTGCCCTTTCTCTGCCTCTGTAACCCCCTCACCAAAATAAATAAATAAAATTTAAAAGAAAAAAATTCATTGTGGAAGCCGCCACAGTGTGACACAGTGAGTCACATAGTGTATCCTTTAGTGCTGCAGTAGGTGAGAGGCAGGGCCAGTTCTCTCACTCTCCAGCTCCTGAGGCCAGCTCTCCCACCTGCCACAGATGGTAAAGGGTGAGGTGCAAGACACAGAGTGTGTATGTGGGGAGAATCTCTTCCCTGACCACACTCACACTGCCACAGAACAGATGAGTAGTGGGGCTACTCAAGGGACTGGCTCACCAGTGCCCCAGCCAGTAGAATCAACTGAACTGTGCTGACCAGACAGGTAAGGCCTGTTGTGTTGAGTGAGTACTGCAGCCAGTGATGGGCAGGGCAGCTTCCTGCTCTCCCACCCTTCACAGGTGGCAAGGGGTGGGGAAGGGGGAGGGCATCTCTCTTTAGTCCATACCACTTTATGGCAGAAGAGAGGCAGGGTAAGATCTCCCACAGCCAGTTCACCCACAATCCCATCAGCAGGGTTAGGTCTACTGTGCTGCCCAGTCAAGGTGCAGGGCCGGCTCTCTGGAGTGCTACAGTTGGTAAGGGGCAGGAGTAGCTCCCCCTCCAGCCACAGATGGCAAGGGGCAGTTGGGGGGAGAGCATCTGTCCCTCAGCCAAAGCACCACCTGGCACACTAGAGAGGCCTGCTCTCCCATGCTCATGCCCTCAGGGCCCACCTGACTGCTCCAGCCAACAGGGTCAGTTCTACTGTGTAGCCCAGGTGAGGTACAACACCTGCTCTCTAGAATACTCCAGCCAGTGAGGGGAAGGACCAGTTCTCCTGCCCTTTTGATCTTTGGGCCAACTTTCCTGCCTGCACCGGATGACAAGAGCTGAGGGGAGAAGGGCCAGGGGAGCCACCTCTTCCTAGCCTATGCTACCACATGACAGACAAATAGTGGGGCCAATTCTATGCTCACATTCTCCGGGTAAGTTGCAAGGCCTGCTCCCTAGAGTGCTGCTGCCAGGGAGGGGCGGGGCCAGCTCTGTGCTGCCCTATCCTCTCAGCCTTTGGTGGTAGCAGGAACCATGGACATCAATCAACACAGACCATGGCTACAGCAGGGTAATGGACGCCGACATGGACTTGGCAGCAGCCCAGGCTTCCATGTTACCATGGCCCAGGGCGGAATGCAGGCCACCAACTTCAACCCCCTCCTCACCACCTTCACTGCTTCAGATTAGACTCTCTCCACAGTACCTGAACCACTCTGCCTCTCTCTCCCATACTCCACCATATATTTGCTCATCAGAATGGTGCCCAACTGCCCTGTGCTGAGAAGTGTCAGGCAAGTCCATGTGCTCTCCTCCCGACATGGAGCAGTCAGCCCCTGTTGGGCATGTGGGCCTTCTTGTCCCCCGTGGTCCTTATCGTGTATCAATTCTTGTTGAGCCTGGAAGGTCCTGTGTCTTTGATATTATTTATCCCTTCTGGCTCTTACAATTTTTCTCCCTCCTCTTCTGCATAGTTCCCTCTTCTTGTGTGGAGGGATTTGATGAACAAATTCCATTTAAACCTGAGAATTTCAAGGTCTCTAACTCTGTGTACACTGTCTAGTTGGTCTCTATATTAGTTCCTATTCACTGCAGGGAGAAGCTTCTCTGGTGATGGCCGAGTGAGAAATTGATATATGGGTATAACAGAAGGTAGTTAGGAGTCATTTAATTGTTACATTCCATTAGCCGGCCAATAGCACTTGGTTTTTCCCTGGGTCCATGGTCTATTTAGTTTCAGTTTCTTTTGACGAATCAGTGTTTGGCACAGGTTCCATCAAATAATGGCCCTTAAATCCAGCCAGGTAGTACCTGGATTGATTAATTCCACAATGATTATGCTGCCACTGTACCACCTTATCATGTAAACAGGTCACCATTATAGATCACTAGTTTATAATAGTCTTAGTTTTCACTTTCTCCTCTGGTAGTAGGCAGAATACTTTTCAGTATAATGAGCAGTAGTCAGCAAGAGTGAAGGCTTTAGTTAGACACCACCTTGATTTCTCTGTGTTCAATGTGAAATGTAAGCACTCTCTTCAGCAGTTTGTGGAGAGCAACCAATAACCTTGGCATTCATTTGGCCCCTTTGGACAGCAACTTTATTAGGGGAAACCCATGCCTTCATTGGAGGTTTCACTTGGAGAGGAGAAATGTCTACTCCAGCATCTATTTAGATTTCTTTCACAGACAGACCATTTCCTATTGCCTGCAAGATATAGGACTCAAAGATACTTCTCCAGTATCATATTTGCCTGTAGGCTGTCATGTCCCACCATGATGACATTGGACTGAAACTCTGAGCTTTAAGAGAACCACCACAACTAAATGTTTTCCTTTTTATGAGTTACTGTTATCCTTTTGTCTCTTTATACCAATAGAAATCCTAACTAAGACAGAAGTTGATACCAGGGACAGGGGTATGGCTATGATAGGCCAGACCATGTTTTTGTTTGAAGGACTCCTGGAACTTGGGACTGTGGATTAGAAAAGCAATTGAATGCTTTAAATGCTGCTTATAGGGCTATACTCATAAGAGCATGGAAGACAGTAATGCTTAGGGTGATTTGAACTCAAGAGATTTCAGAGGAGAAGAATATTAATTAATATTTGGCCTAGAGATCTTTCTAGTGGTATTTTGGTTAAAAATGTGGCTGCTTTGTGCCTTTGTCCAAAGAGTCTGCCTGAGGCTAAAGTGAAGGATTTTTGGATTAATTCCATTAGCAGAGGAAATATAAAAAGAGACTAGTATAGACTGTGTCATTTGTTATGAATGGTAACTCTAATAAAGATCTACAACGAAAAGTTGCAAGCTGAGCAAGAAAAAAAAAAAAAGGAAGATGTAGGACAATTTAAGGAGAAAATGAGCACCGGGAAGTGGAATGAAAAGTCCTATGTTCAAGGACATAGACAGATAAGGAAATGGAATAAAGGAAGTGGTAACCTCAGAGAAAGATCCTACCCATTAAGGTTTCCATCTTGTGAAAAGAAATTAAAGAAAGGCTTAGAGACAGTGTGTAGTGGTACATGATTTTAATTCCAGCACTTGGAAGGCAGAGGCTGGCGGATCTCTGAGTTTGAGACCAGCTTGTCTATAGAGCAAGTTCTAGGACAACTAAACTTACACAGTGAAGGTAAGCATCAAAACCGGAAAGCTGGTGAAGATGTAATTGAGGGGATCATGTTCCAGCCCCAGCAAGCAGTGGAACTTGGTAGCTTTGGCCGCATGGTACTGGCTTTAGAAATAAGGATAAAAGCACCAATATAAGAAATTCTTGCTTGATTTCAGTCAGAAGGATTGTGGTGACTGAAGAAATGTAAAGGAAATATGAACATGCTCCTGGCTCTCAAGACAGAGGATGAAGCCATGAGCCAAGGAATGTTAGGCAGCTCCTACAAGAAGGGGAAAGGGGAACGAATCTTCCCTGGAACATCTAAAAAGGAAGGAAGCCTGACATGGACTGAGTGTGAAACCTGCACCAGGATTGGACCTACAGAATCTCCATCTTGTTTTAAGTAGTTAATTTTTAACATTTTTTAATAGAAACAGTAGAAGACTGCAAAGTAAGTTGGTGACCTTGTCTATGAGCACTTTGTTAGGCATGTAGGAAATAAATCAAAGGTGTCTAAGGAAAAAAAAAAGAATTAAGGATAAAAGAAAGGGATTATGGGATTCATCTTTGTGACTAACAAAAGCTGCTGAGGCCAGGCATGTGTCAGAGGTATCCCTGAATGGAGGCCTAGATAAGCCTTGGTATGAAGCTGCATTACCTTACAGACCCCAATATATTGGTGGTGCCAGGAGCTGTAGGATATCTGCCAAGGAAAGCTGCTAATATGGAGTGGAACCAGCCCATGAAAAAGAACTTGGAGTTGGAGAGCATTTTGACATCAGAAATGGAGATTCAGAGTTTAGAGTTTTCCCAGCTGGTTTTCAGTCTTGCTTTGGTCCAGTATTTCTTCACTATGTTTTGGAATGGTAATGTATATCCTGTGCCATTACATGTAGGAAGTATGTGATTTTTCTTAAATTTTGATTTATAGTTAAGAGATTGCATGAATCTCAGAAGAGACTTCCTGCTGCCTGTAAAATGTAGGACTCTCAGCTACTTCTCCAGCACCACATCTGCCTACAGGCTGCCATGTCCCATGATGGTACTGGACTGAATCTCTGAATTATAAGCAAGCCACCCCAATTAAATGTTTTCCTTTATACGAGTTACTGTGGTCATTGTGTCTCTTCATAGCAATAGAAACCCCAACTAACACAATGAGCAACTAACATAATATCTATCATGTATAAAACTATAATTTTAACAATTATAACCTTTATCAACATAATCGTCCTCATCATCACCACGACAATTCCATCCACTAAAAGAATTTTTACATTTTCTTTCTAAGTAAATCAGCTTTATCAGTATACACTCTTTGTTCTGTTTCCTTAAGATTATTTCTAATACAAGCTTCTATTTTGGAAACCATGTAAGTCAGTATTTATTATTACAGATATACTAAATTATGCTGGGAAAGAAAAATTAAGTTAGGAATGCTGCTATCTATGACATATTGCTATTAAAGAAAATAATGGAACGTGTTCATTAGATTATTCCTGCATTCAATCTCACTTTTCATTTTTGATTACTGATTGTTATCAGAAAAAATCTAACCATATTGTTCATTTATAAAGATGATCTATGATGTCAAAATAGTCTACCAGCTGTTATTTCCATCTATAAAATTTGCACAAATTTATCAAGTGGGAATTTGAGTAATTAAGAAACAAGAATCAACATCCTCATCAGAATCAATGCTCTACAGATGTTTTCATGTATTAATTTTTACTATAATATTTTATAAGTTTTAGTATATCATTTATTTTTGTTTTAACCTTTAAAGAATTACTGTGAAGTCTTTAGTATTATTTCTTAAATAACTGTGTTTTTCAAATTTAAAGACTAATTGAATTCATAATGATAGCAATTACCCACATGTCCAAATTTCCCAGGACAGATAGCCAGTATTTCCAGATAATACTCTAGTATGCTATAATTTTTTTTTTTTAGGAAAAAGTACAGATATATTTTCAAAATCTGGGATTAACATCTAAATAATTCCATTAAAAACACTTTCCAAAAAAGTTTGAGTTCTATTCTTTCAGTGATGTTGATCTTCATAATATTTATTTCTATAGTTTAAGCATATATATGTATTTTATTTATAAGGTTTAAAATATATACATTAAGCACAATACTTCACAAAATCTCAGAATCTATTTTGTTAAACTCTGAATACTATTTTTATTCAGTATATAAAATTTGGCTCAGTATTATCATCAGAATGTGGTAAATATTTTAACCTGAAAGCTGGCCATCTGAGTCTGAATTTATAAAGAAAAATACAAAACACACACACACACACACACACACACACACAACCAACAACAACAACAAATGTGAGATCCCTCCATGGATGAAAGAAGAGATTGTTTTAGGAGATTTTTCAAAGAAAAAAAAATCTATACCCAAAATGATTCTCCAAAACTCAAACTCAAGGCAGTATCTTCATTTATTAGGAATTTTCTGACATGTTGTTCTTCCCGGATTCTAGAAGAAATGCTTTCAGACTTTTGCACTCATATAGAAATCAGACGTGTTTCCTCTTATCTTGTTTCCCTTGACAGTTGTTCTATAAGATATAAGCTAAGCCTTACTGCCATAAAATATATAGGTATAGAACAGATCAGGGACTGTTGGTCTGAAGTTTAGCAGAGGTAAAAGGAACTCCTGTAATCTCTAGAGAGACCTTCAGACAGGAAGACACCACACTCTGTTTCTACTGTTAAAACATAAAGTACTGTGGATGCTGATTTCCCTCTATTGATCAGCCATTTTGTAAAACTGGGTTGCAACTCAATAAGTGTGATGTGTTCAGTTTCTTATTTTTTCTGTTCTTTTCTCAAGGCATTTCATTTACATGCAACATTTTTATTTCTTACAGTCACACTGTGACCTAAGTAGCTCTAGCATGAAACAGACTGTCTTTCATAAATAATACCTTAGTTACCAAATGAAATTGGGGGAAATTTTTTATTGGACTACATTAAGGCAAACAGCACAATTGATTGAACATGGTTAAAACTACCTATACCCATTTGTATTCATAGATCTTTTTTTAAATCTCTGTGTCATTTGTTAGGCTACTAATCTTATAATCTGTGGGATAAAAATTTTTGATATGTAGATCATGTATATACTGTGAAATATATGTAAAGTATGTGTTATACACATATGCCATATTTTATACATATATTATATATTATATATACATATAATATACATTGTTTACTATATATATGTATATACTCAACACCATGGAAAATTTTATTTAGTCATTCAATTTTATTTTTCATATATATATTATTTCTAAGTGCAAATAAAATTGTGTATCTAACCCTATTCTATCTGTTCTTCCCAAATTACCTGTAACAAATATATCAGGCACAGATAGAAACATTGTTAAGTATCAAATATTGGTAAGAGAGTTGCAACTGAGATTCAAGTATGCTGATAGTAATGTAAAATGCTAAAAGTCATTTGGAAAAGGGTCCACAAATTTATGATACACTAAAACATGTACTAATAAAATGATCTGATCATTATTATTCTAGATATTCATTCAATAGCACACATCTGTTCAGATTTATACATGAATATCCAAAACAGCTTCACTTGCAGTAGCTTAGATCTGGAACCAATTAAATTGTCACACAACTTATATTAGTCCTTTAAAATAAAGCTTGTAAATCATTATTCACAGTCTTGGTGAGTTTTGGTTAGTATAAGAAATAAAATAGTTTAAGTATCTAACATTGAATATGCCTCTATTCCTGGAAATTCTGGAACTCAACACTGGAGAGCCTGGAAGCTCTGTGGTCTGAAAAATGGCAACTTCCTTGTATACAGGCAGCCATCCAAGGGTTGTCATAACATAAAGAGAGCAGAAGGAGAAGCTGCTCTGCTCCTTAAAATGTTTAATCTTATTCACAAGATGATTACCTTGTGAAGATACAGCCAAAAATGTAACAGCCCACACCATCATATCAGTAAGAGTTTGGGGAAGACACATCCCATTCTCTTCTGTAGTGTATAAAAGAGAAATGACCTAGATAGGCTTATGTATGTTGAATAGTTGTTCTTCGGATAGAGACTATGTCAAGAAATAGTATGCACCCTTAAAATTCGGAGCCTTGCTGCAGGAACTATATCACAGTGTGTGTGCTTTGAGGCCAAATAGCCTGGTCTCACTTCCTATTTTTCCCACTCCCATCCAGAACCCCCCTTCCGTTGTGTGGATGAAACATGGTCACTGTGCTTTAAGATTGCTGGACTGCCCCATGCTTGTGTGCACGTCTTCCATGCATGATAGACTCTGTCCCTCTGAAACTGTAGAACAAGATGAAATCTCTCTTGTAAGTTGCTTTTTGTCATGGTATTTTAGCACAGCTACAGCAAGGTAGCTAATACATTTCTATCACCATTTCTAAACTCAGTTCATGCTCGGGCACTACCCATTTCCAACTATACTATCCATGTCTTCAGATGTGTTCAGTCTTGCCCTTAGTCTTATTTTTCCTACCCCAAGATTCTTCCTTCATAAGAAGCATCTACCATTTTTTCTCTGATCATATTTATGTAATCCCTTTTGCAATATATTTTTTCAAATTGGCTAAATAATTTGAGTTTATATTAATAAATACAATAATTAATAGGAAAATACAAACATTTGACATTTCTTTTGAGTGGAACTTTATAAAGAAATCTTTATAAAAATTTGTAATTACCAGTCAGTGGAATCATATAAATCCATGCTAAAAACTTGTGAGGGATGGTGAAGATCAATATAGAATTATGTATTTCATAAATTAAATGAGGACAAAGGACATAGATGTTGAATCAAGAAGAATATTTCAAATTTAATTTAAATAGACATGTTTTTAGAAAAATGTGACTTTTGCACTGTGATCAAACAGTCCTACTGGTTGCAGTTCCATTACTAGACAGATTTTGCCTGTCTGACCACTGGCACCCCAGTATGACTAGACGGCAGGGTTGCTGTGAAGGAGCAGAGACCAACACTGTGATAGCTGCAAGACAGGAAAGCAAATGCCAGTGAACCTTTCCTTTGGCAGAGAGATATGAAAGAGAAAGGTTATAGAACCTAGCATGCATGACTCTTCCTGGGTTATCTGTCAAATTAGTCCTTCTCCCAGGGGACCACTTATGAGGATGGAGAGATTATCAGTAAGTATTGCTCCCATATGTCACTTCAGTGAGAATTAAAAAAGATATTTCTTCTCCTATATGGAAATATAAAATATGAAGTAATAAATTTCCTGCCTTAACAGAGAAGTAGTTGACATCCAGTACCAAATTAGGGCAGCATTCCTATGGGAAATAAACCAGCAGAGAGAAAAGGTTAGCAGAAACATTTAGCAATAACACAGGTTCCTTGTGACAGAGATAGAATTCAGACTGCAGAATACATTTTATTTTATTTTATTTTATTAATTTTAGCAGAAATCTGCAACAGCTATATTTCCTACAATAGAACTAATATCTAAAATGTATAAAAAATAGATATACATAAAACATATAAAGAAAATAGTAGCTTAAATAAGTGGTTGTTATTCATCAGTTCTTGATGATGTCACTACCATGTGCTCCTGATACAACATGGCATCTTTATGCCATGTTTCCTAATCACTAAAATGATCCCATTTTTTGAATGAACGAGTCAACTTGGCTGGAGGTACTCCTTACAGGGGTTGATGTAGGCCCTATTGACAGTCCATTAAATTATCAGTAGGTCAAAATTGAAGGAATAAAAATTAGAAATTTTTAAATAAAAAAATAAACAGCTACTTAGAAAAGGATTTCATATTTTGTTTAACCCAGAAGTTTTAATCCTAGATGATAAACTCTCAAACTTATATAAAAGATATATGTATAGTTCTTTTATTATGGTATTGTTTTAGTGCCAAAGGAGTTGGGAAAAAAAAAAACTTTAAATTTGTTTCAATAAATCATTAAACTCTGATATAATTGTATAATAATAGTCTATACAATAATTTTAAAACATGAATAGTATGTATAAATGTCAAAACAGATACTTGTCAAACAGTGTGGAATAAAACTAAAAAGTATGAAGGAATCTTTACACAATGAAAGTAATTATGTAAGTGTTATAAACATACAGTGTACTACTATATATATTTAGTGCATGAAAGTAGTAAATTAAATATATAAATGTACAGATAGAAAATAAACAATTTTAAACTCAAGCAAGAAAGAAAATTAGGATACATACTATGTAGTTAATTATTTATGTATTTTACTAAAATATTATAAGGTAAAAGTTACATGAAAACAAAAGGTTAGGTGTTAGGAACATAAAATCCAGGACATATTAAAAAATAATACATCCTTATATAATTCCAAGAAATATTATTTCCCTGAAGGACAGTGTATCTTGCAAAAATCTAAAGAACGAAATTTCAAAAACGGTATGCTATTTTATATTTGTATTTTTGGAAGTATAATAGTTTCAAAGTATGATGATTCTGAATATCACATAGCTTTCTGTTTATGGATTATCACACTGCCAGTGCCACAAACACAGTGACTATAAATTTTCAGGTTCTCCTGCTCCAGATTCCCCTAAACTCACATATACAGAAGACTGAAATAATTTCTATGCTTTCA